>NW_028252626.1:0-127345 GCF_964263255.1 Lissotriton vulgaris | reverse complement strand
AATATTTCCTTGTGTGGTGTACATCTGTGGGGGGGAAGTTACTCGTCTGTACGATCGCTGGAGACGGCTCTCCCCGGAGACCTCTCCCCTTATTCTCGGCCGACCCTCCCGGTCCGTCTAACATTGGTGGCAGCGGCGGGATCCGAATCAACGCGTAATCGTACAGAGAGTAGCTCACCCCACGACGAAACCACAATGACAACCAAAGAGAGCGGATCCACCGAGAAATTCCAGATGGAGAAATTGGAAGAGTACAGCCATCGTGAGTTGAAACAATTCTGCATTGAACTAGGTATCGCTACCACCGGTCTGAGTACTAAGGACGATTTCAAGCACGCCATTGAGTCATGGGCGGAAACCGGGGCCGTCAGACCCCCGGACCAAAATGTCGCAGCAGCAGAGAAAAACACCACGGCTCCCGAGGAGCGAAGAACAGGTCTTTCGCAAAACGAAATCCAAGAACGAGAGAGAAACAGACTACATGAACTAGAAATGGCCCGGCTCAAAATGGATGGCGAACTCAAATTAGCCGAACAAAAACTGAACCTAGAACATCTACGGCTCCGAGAAGAAAGGGAAGAAAAACAGAGACAAAGAGAGCTCGAAGAGAAGAGACTGGCGTATGAACACGAGCGCAAACTAGCAGAGATAGAATTACGTAAGCAGAACAAAGAATTAGGGGTGCCCGAGCAACCGCGCACCCCGGGAGCAACAGAAAAGAAAGTACACATCCCCAAGGATGTCGTTCGAGAATATTTCCGAGATGACGACATACAGCAGTGGTTCAAGGCCTACGAGATCGCTATGACCTCCCACCGGATCGATCGAAGCGACTGGGGAGCCGGTCTATGGGGGAGGTTCGTCAATGAGGGCCGCGATGCCCTGTTACAGCTCTCAGACCATCTGATGACCTCCTATGACCACATGAAAGCTACCCTCCTCACCCGCTATGGGCTCACACCCGAAATGTACCGCCAGAGGTTCCGAGACTGCACCCGGATCCCGGGTACAACTTGGGTGGAGTACGTGAACTATTTCAGCCGAGCCTTCGAGGGTTGGATCAAGGGGTGCAATGTAACGACCTACGAGCAACTCTTCAATCTCATGGTATGGGAGCATCTATCTAACAACTGCTTCGTCGAGCTCAGGCAGCACCTCCTCGACAGTAAATTGACTGATCCACGACAGCTCGCCGCCGAGGCTGACTGGTGGAAAATCACCCGAGTGGGCCAAAATGGGTAGCAGGAACAGAACCGGAACCACCCAGGTCAGCACCGTCCCCGAGGAGGAGGAGGGGGCCAGGGACGAGGAAGAGACAACGCCCCGGCCGCTTCTGCTGCCAACACACCCCCCCCCCCCGGCCAACCGGGGCAACACCCCGGCGCGCCCGGGGTACAGAGCCAATGTCACGTGTCATCGATGCCAGCGAGTCGGCCACTACGCAAATGGCCCGAATTGTCCACAGAGCCAGACTCCGAGACCCCGCCAGATGGCTGCCGCCGCCCTGGGGGAAGAACAAATCTCCGAAGAACACGAGGAACGTGAGCAAGAACACCAAGAATGGGAACCAGTCGCCATGGTTCTAGCGTGCCTAGGGGGAAAAGACATGGTCCCGCGGGCTCCCCTGCCCGCCAACACCCGGAAGTACAGTCAGTGGGTGAACATTAATGGACGCAGGGCCGAAGCCCTACGTGACACCGGGGCCAGTGTGACAGCCGTCCGCTGTCACCTGGTGACCCCAGAACAGATCCTGCCGAACGTTCTCGGCCCTGTCCGTTCAGCCGACAATTCAGACAGTCTATGTCGGATGGCCTGCGTCCCCTTCGAGTGGGGAGGAGTCTCCGGCATGTTGAAGGTGACGGTCCGAGATGATGCCCCCGTAGACTGTCTCCTGGGAAATGATCTGGAGAGCTCCCCGTGGGCCGCCGTAGAGAGAAGACAGCACCTGGGGATGTTGGGCCTCCCGGACTGGGCGTGCGTAACCACCCGGTCCATGGCCGCCCGTGCCATCCCCCGACCCGAAGAACCTGAATGGCCGGCACCTCCTCCCCCGGTCGCTCCAGTAGAAGACACCGACCGTGCCGACCCCCCAGAGCAAACCCCCGAAGGGCTCGCCCAGCTCCAGGACCTTCCCGACCTGGCTCAGTGGCGTCAGGAAGGGGGGCCCACCCAAGAACAGTTTCGTCAAGAGCAGAAGACCTGTCCCTCCCTCGAGGGACTCCGCCAACAAGCCCTCGCCCAGAGCGCAGGGGATACCTCTGGAACCCATTGGGTCTATTGGGACAATGACCTGTTGTACAGCGAACAGAGAATCGCGGAGTTAGGGGCCAGTCGAGTGCTAGTGGTGCCCCTCCGCTTTAGAGACTTTTTGCTAAACCTGGCCCACGATGTCCCCCTGGCTGGTCACCTGGGTCAGGACAAACCCTACAGTCGCCTGGTGACCCACTTTTTCTGGCCCAAGATGAGGAACGACGTACTCCAGCACTGCCGGTCTTGCCCCATGTGCCAGGCCAGCGGGAAGAGCGGCCGCAAGCTTAAAGCACCTCTGCAACCTTTCCCAGTGGTCACCACCCCGTTCGAGAGGGTGGGAATAGACATTGTGGGGCCCCTGGACCCCCGTACAGCACAAGGACATCGGTTCATCCTGGTACTGGTGGACCACACCACCCGCTACCCCGAGGCTGTTCCCCTGCGAACTGTGACAGCCCCGGTGGTTGGCCGGGCCTTGATGGGGATCTTCTCCCGGGTGGGCTTCCCCCGAGAAGTCGTCAGCGACAGAGGCACAAACTTTATTTCAAAATACATGAAATCCCTCTGGCAACAGTGTGGGGTCACCTACCGATTCACGACCCCCTATCACCCTCAAGGAAATGGACTAGTTGAGCGGTTCAACCGCACGCTCAAAGGGATGATTGGGGGGTTGGAAGAGCCCCTCCGTCGCCAGTGGGATGTGCTACTGCCGTGCCTCCTCTTTGCCTATCGAGAAGTCCCCCAGAAGTCCCTCGGCTTCAGCCCGTTCGAACTCTTATATGGACACCCGGTGCGAGGGCCGCTCAGTCTAGTCAAAGAAGGTTGGGAAATGCCCCCTCTGAAGAACCCTCCAGATGTCTTCAAGTACCTCCTGACCCTACGCAACCAGACCAGACGGTTCAGAGAAATGGCTAAAGCAAACTTGGAGGCCAGTCAGGAAGACATGAAAAGGTGGTACGATCAAAATGCCTCCTCCATCGAATTTGAACCCGGCCAACAGGTATGGGTGATGTCTCCCACTGAACCATGCGCCCTGCAAGACAAATGGACCGGGCCCTTCAAAGTGGTCGAGCGCAAGAGCCCTGTCACCTATCTCATCGATATGGAATCTTCACGGAACCCCCTCCGGGTCCTCCACGCCAATAGACTAAAGCCCCACTTTGTGCGCTCGGAGCTCAGCCTCCTGATGGCAACAGACAGCGGAGCCGAAGAGGATTCCGAGCCACTCCCTGATCTCCTACGGGCTCGAGAGAAGGACAGCTCCGTGGACGGGGTCCGACTCTCGGAGGCCCTCACCCTGGAACAGCGTCAAGGCTGCCGAGACCTCCTACTGCAGTTCGCCGCTCTGTTCTCCCTAACCCCAGGGGTCACCCCCTGGTGCTCACACGATGTAGACACTGGAGACAGTCCCCCTATCCGACATCGGGCCTACCGCGTACCAGATCGGGTACGGGCCTGCATCCAAGAGGAGGTGTCCAAGATGCTCACGCTCGGGGTCATCGAGCCCTCAGACAGCCCCTGGGCCAGCCCAGTGGTACTGGTCCCCAAAGCGGCCGCCCCCGGCACCACTCCTGAGCTCCGGTTCTGCGTCGACTACCGGGGCCTGAATGCGGTCACCAGAACCGACGCACATCCCATTCCCCGAGCAGATGAACTAATCGACCACATGGGAGCTGCCCGCTACCTCAGCATCTTCGACCTGACAGCGGGCTACTGGCAGATCGGTCTCACACCCCGGGCCCAAGAACGATCTGCCTTCTCCACCCCTGATGGCCACTACCACTTCAAGGTCATGCCATTCGGCATGAAGAATGCTCTAGCAACATTCCAGCGGCTAGTAAATCAGGTCCTGGCGGGACTCGAAGAATTCAGCACCGCCTATCTGGAGGATATCGCTGTGTACAGCCGCCACTGGTCCGACCACCTCAACCACCTTCGAGAGGTTCTGCAGGCCCTCCAACGAGCCGGCCTCACGATCAAGGCCAGCAAATGTCAAATTGGCCAGGGGTCCGTGACCTACCTCGGGCATCAGGTGGGAAGTGGTCTGGTGGCCCCGCTGCAACTCAAAATCGCTGCCATCCAGTCGTGGCAGCCCCCCATCACCCAGACCGAGGTCCGCGCCTTCTTGGGACTCACAGGCTACTACCGGCGGTTCGTGAGGGACTATGGCAGCATTGTGGGGCCCCTCACGGAACTCACCTCCAAAAACCAACCAAAGAAGGTCAACTGGACCCCAGACTGTCAAGCGGCCTTCGAGAAGCTGAAGGCCTCCATGTGCCGTTTGTAACCACCACCTTCATCGGGACCTGCTGGCTCCGCCGCGGACCGTCGCTACCTTCAACCATCCCGGGACCTGCTGGCTCCGCCGCGGCCCGATCATCTAGAACGCCGAGCTCGAGGATTGTGAGCTATTTCATCTACCAGATTGGTAACAAGACTGTCCCGCTACCCTTTTCCCAATCAAGAGACTAGAACCGAGGGGACCCCTGAGTCCAGACCTCCTTGTACCATTTCACCGTACTTAAAGAATTGCTTATAAAGAACGTTAAACCTTATCCTTGTGTGGTGTACATCTGTGGGGGGGAAGTTACTCGTCTGTACGATCGCTGGAGACGGCTCTCCCCGGAGACCTCTCCCCTTATTCTCGGCCGACCCTCCCGGTCCGTCTAACACTAAGAAGTGTAAAAAAAAAAAAGACAACAGGCCTTTTCCTTTTATGCACCCATGAACTGAACAACAGCCCTGTATAAATCAGGGCCAGTCCAACTCTGCTCCAATTTAAGAAACAGTAAAAGGCTCACCTCTCTAAAGAACAGTACATCAGCATATATTAACCATCCAACACCCAGTTTCTCTCCAATTTCATGCCGACTTTATGCCTGCCTTTGATCATGTACAGTGCTCCACTGCCTTATGGCTTCTGTTGTGCTATAGAAATTCCAAAAACATAAATACATACAGTGAGTCATGTACTGTTGAGTAGAAAGAGGAAATTTTCTAACTCTTATTAGTAAGTCTACCTACTAATTCTAGCATGTCAAAAATCTACATCAGTGCTTTCGCTGCTTGTGTCAAGAGCCCCAGAGTCTGACCTATCGAATATTGGATCAAGTACCACATTAAAATCTTTACATCATAATATATTAGTGGAATCTATCAATTGGCAAAATTACAACATTATCAAACAACTTTAGAGGGCAAATATTATAGCCACTGCTATTAGTAATTGTGACAGGGAGATCAAATAGATCCCCCTAGAAAAGCAACTAATTGCCTTTGAGGTTAGCGTTAAGTGATTTTGGTTTACAGATAAATGCCGGTTGTATCAATATACAAACCCCTCTGTACTAAAGGACATGTCATATCGGTTGGTTCTTCACTAAAGGGCAGACTGAGTCCATTGGTAAGTGCTTGCTGTCCTGCCCCCTCGTTGCTCGTACTTGCTGTCCTGCCCCCTCGTTTCTTGTGATTGCTGTCCTGCCCCCCTCGTTGCTCGTGCTTGCTGTCCTGCCCCCCTCGTTGCTTGTGCTTGCTGTCTTGCCCCCTCGTTGCTTGTGCTTGCTGTCCTGCCCGCTCGTTGCTCGTGCTTGCTCTCCTGCCCCCCCATTGCTTGTGCTTGCTGTCTTGCCCCCTCGTTGCTTGTGCTTGCTGCCTGCCCCCTCGTTGCTCGTGCTTGCTCTCCTAACCCCCTTGTTGCTTGTCCTTGCTGTCCTGCCCCCTCGTTGCTTGTGCTTGCTATCCTGCCACCTCGGTGCTCGTGCTTGCTCTCCCACAACCCTTGTTGCTTGTGCTTGCTCTCCTGCCCCCCCTCCCTTGTTGCTTGTGCTTGCTGTTGAGTAGAAAGAGGAAATTTGCTTTCTCTTATTAGTAAGTCTTCATATACCTACTAATTCTAGCATGTCAAAAATCTACATCAGATATTTTGCTGCTTGTGTCAAGAGTCCCAGAGTCTGACCTATCGAATATTGGATCAAGTACCACACTAAAATCTTTACCTCATAATATATTAGTGGAATCTATCAATTGGCAGAAGTTTACAACATTATCAAACAACTTGAGAGGGCAAATATTATAGCCACTGCTATTAGTAATTGTGACAGGGAGATCAAATAGATCCCCCAAGAAAAGCAACTAATTGCCTTTGAGGTTAGCCTTAAGTGATTTTGGTTTACAGATAAATGCCGGTTGTATCAATATACAAACCCCTCTGTACTATAGGACATGTGATATTGGTTGGTTCTTCACTAAAGGGCAGACTGAGTCCATTGGTAAGTGCTTGCTGTCCTGCACCCTCGTTGCTCGTACTTGCTATCCTGCCCCCTCGTTGCTTGTGCTTGCTGTCCTGCCCCCCTCGTTGCTCGTGCTTGCTGTCTTGCCCCCCTTGTTGCTTGTGCTTGCTGTCTTGCCCCCTCGTTGCTTGTGCTTTCTGTCCTGCCCCCTCGTTGCTCGTGCTTCCTCTCCTGCCCCCCCATTGCTTGTGCTTGCTGTCTTGCCGCCTCGTTGCTTGTGCTTGCTGCCTGCCCCCTCGTTGCTCGTGCTTGCTCTCCTGCCCCCCTTGTTGCTTGTGCTTCCTGTCCTGCCCCCTCGTTGCTTGTGCTTGCTATCCTGCCCCGTCGTTCCTGAACCCTCGCTGCTCGTGCTTGCTCTCCTGCCCCCCTCGTTGCTTGTGCTTGCTCTCCTGCCCCCCTCGTTGCTTGTGCTTGCCCTCCTGCCCCCTTGTTGCTTGTGCTTGCTCTCCTGACCCCCTTGTTGCTTGTGCTTGCTGTCCTGCCCCCTCGTTGCTAGTGCTTGACCTCCTGACCCCCCTTGTTGCTTGTGCTTGCTGTCCAGCCCCCTTATTGCTTGTGCTTGCTGTCCTGCCCCCCTTGTTGCTTGTGCTTGCTACCTGCCCCCTCGTTGCTTTTGCTTGCTCTCCTGCCCCCCTCATTGCTTGTGCCTGCTGTCCTGCCCCCTCGTTGCTTGTGCTTGCTATCCTGCCCCCCTCATTGCTTGTGCTTGCTGTCTTGCCCCCTCGTTGCTTGTGCTTGCTGCCTGCCCCCTAATTGCTCGTGCTTGCTCTCCTGCCCCCCTTGTTGCTTGTGCTTGCTGTCCTGCCCCCTCGTTGCTTGTGCTTGCTATCCTGCCCCCTCGTTCCTCGTGCTTGCTCTCCCGCCACCCTTGTTGCTTGTGCTTGCTGTCCTGCCCCCCTCGTTTCTTGTGCTTGCTGACCTGCACCCTCGCTGCTCGTGCTTGCTATCCTGCCCCCTCATTGCTCGTGCTTGCTCTCCTGCCCCCCTTGTTGCTTGTGCTTGCTCTCCTGCCCCCCTCGTTGCTTTTGCTTGCACTCCTCCCCCTTGTTGCTTGTGCTTGCTCTCCTGCACCCCCGTGTTGCTTGTGCTTGCTGTCCTGCACCCTCGTTGCTAGTGCTTGATCTCCTGACCCCCCTTGTTGCTTGTGCTTGCTGTCCATCCCCCTTATTGCTTGTGCTTGCTGTCCTGCCCCCCTCGTTGCTTGTGCTTGCTGTGCTGCCCCCCTCATTGCTTGTGCTTGCTGTCCTGCCCCCTCATCGCTTTTGCTTCCTCTCCTGCCCCCTCGTTGCTTGTGCTTGCTCTCCTGCCCCCCATCGTTGCTTGTGCTTGCTGTCCTGCCCCCTTGTTGCTCGTGCTTGTTCTCCTGCCCCCTTGTTGCTTGTGCTTGCTCTCCTGCCCCCCTCGTTGCTTGTGCTTGCTGTCTTGCCCCCCCTCATTGCTTGTGTATGCTGTTCTGCCCCCCTCGTTGCTTGTACTTGCTGTCCTGCCCCCTCATTGCTTGTGCTTGCTCTCCTGTCCCCCTTGTTGCTTGTGCCTGCTGTCCTGCCGCCTTGTTGCTTGTGCTTGCTGTCCTGCCTCCCTCGTTGCTTGTGCTTGCTGTCCTGCCCCCGGTGCTTGTGCTTGCTTTCCTGCCCCCCTTGTTGCTTGTGCTTGCTGTCCTGCCCCCCTCATTGCTCGTGCTTGCTCTCCTGCCCCCCTCGTTGCTTGTGCTTGCTCTCCTGCCTGCCCTCGTTGCTTGTACTTGCTGTCCTGCCCCCTCATTGCTTGTGCCTGCTTTCCTGCCCCCCTCATTGCTCGTGCTTGCTGTCCTACCCCCCTCATTGCTCGTGCTTGCTCTCCTGCCCCCCTCGTTACTTGTGCTTGCTCTCCTGCCTCCCCTTGTTGCTTGTACTTGCTGTCCTGCCCCCTCATTGCTTGTGCTTGCTCTCCTGCCCCCCTCGTTGCTTGTGCTTGCTGTCCTGCCACCTCGTTGCTTGTGCTTGCTGTCCTGCCCCCCTCGTTGCTTGTGCTTGCTGTCCTGCCCCCGTTGCTTGTGCTTGCTGTCCTGCCCCCTTGTTGCTTGTGCTTGCTCTCCTGCCCCCCTTCGTTGCTTGAGCTTGCTCTCCTGCCCCCCTCGTTGCTTGTGCTTGCTCTCCTAACCCCCTCGTTGCTTGTGCTTGCTCTCCTGCCCCCTCATTGCTTGTGCTTGCTGTCCTGCCCCCTCATTGCTTGTGCTTGCTGCCCTGCCCCTCGTTGCTTGTGCTTGCTTTCCTGCTCCCCTCGTTGCTTGTGCTTGCTGTACTGCCCCCTTGT
This sequence comes from Lissotriton vulgaris, assembly GCF_964263255.1. NCBI lineage: Eukaryota > Metazoa > Chordata > Amphibia > Caudata > Salamandridae > Lissotriton > Lissotriton vulgaris. Next base: position 118,514 of record NW_028252626.1, on the reverse strand, counting down.
TGCGCGTGCTTGCTCTCCTGCCCCCTCGTTGCTTGTGCTTGCTTTCCTCTCCCCCTTGTTGCTTGTGCTTTCTGTCCTGCCCCCCTCATTGCTCGTGCTTGCTGTCCTGCCCCCTTGTTGCTCGTGCTTGCTCTCCTGCCCCCATCGTCGCTTGTGCTTGCTCTCCTGCCCCCCTCGTTGCTTGTGCTTGCTGTCCTGCCCCCTTGTTGCTCGTGCTTGCTCTCCTGCCCCCCTCGTCGCTTGTGCTTGCTCTCCTGCCCCCCTCGTTGCTTGTGCTTGCTGTCCTGCCCCCCCTCATTGATTGTGCTTGCTCTCCTGCCCCCTCATTGTTTGTGCTTGCTCTCCTGCCCCCTCGTTGCTTGTGCTTGCTCTATTGCCCCCACGTTGCTTGTGCTTGCTCTCCTGCCCCCTCGTTGCTTGTGCTTACTCCCTTGCCTCCTCGTTGCTTGTGCTTGCTCCCTTGACCCCCTCGTTGGTTGTGCTTGCTCTCCTGTCCCCCCTTGCTGGTTATGCCTGCTCTCCTGCCCCCCCTCGTTGCTTGTGCTTGCTGTCCTGCCACCTCATGCTTGCTGTTATGCCCCCTTGTTGCTTGTGCTTGCTGTCCTGCCCCCCTTATTGCTTGTGCTAGCTGTCCTACCCCTCATTGCTTGTGCTTGCTGTCCTGCCGCCCTCGTTGCTTGTGCTTGCTGTCCTGCCACCTCGTGCTTGCTGTCTTGCACCCTCATTTCTTGTGCTTGCTTTCCTGCCCCCTCGTTGCTTGTGCTTGCTCTCCTGCCCCCCACGTTGCTTGTGCTTGCTCTCCTGCCCCCCTCGTTGCTTGTGCTTTCTCTCCTGCCCCCCTCGGTGCTCCTGCTGGCTGTCCTGCCCCATTGCTTGTGCTTGCTGTCCTGCCCCCTCGTTGTTTGTGGTTGCTGTCCTGCCCCCCCTCGTTGCTTATGCTTGCTCCGTTGCCCCCTCATTGCTTGTGCTTGCTGCCCTGCCCCCCCCTCATTGCTCGTGCTTGCTCTCCTGCCCCCCCCTCGTTGCTTGTGCTTGCTCTCTTGCCCCCCTCGTTGCTTGTGTTTGCTGTCCTGCCACCTCGTTGCTTGTGCCTGCTCTCCTGCTGCCTTGTTGCTTGTGCTTGCTGTCTTGCCCCCCCTCGTTGTTTGTGCTTGCTGTCCTGCCCCCCCTCGTTGCTTGTGCTTGCTTTCCTGCCCCCCTCGTTGCTTGTGCTTGCTGTCCTGCTCCCTTGTTGCTCGTGCTTGCTCTCCTGCCCCCACGTTGCTTGAGCTTGCTCTCCTGCCCCCTCGTTGCTTGTGCTTGCTCTCCTGCCCCCTGTTTGCTTGTGCTTGCTCACTTGCCCCCTCGTTGCTCGTCCTTGCTCTCTTGCCCCCCTCGTTGCTTGTGCTTGCTGTCCTGCCCCCTCGTTGCTTGTGCTCATTGTCCTGCCCCCACGTTGCTCGTACTAGATCTCCTGCCCCCCTCGTTGCTTGTGCTTGCTGTCCTGCCCCCCCTTGTTGCTCGTACTTGCTCTCCTGCCCCCACGTTGCTTGTGCTTGCTCTCCTGCCCCCTCGTTGCTTGTGCTTGCTCTCCTGCCCCCTGTTTGTTTGTGCTTGCTCACCTGCCCCCTCGTTGCTCGTCCTTGCTCTCTTGCCCCCCTCGTTGCTTGTGCTTGCTGTCCTGCTCCCTCGTTGCTTGTGCTCATTGTCCTGCCCCCACGTTGCTCGTACTAGCTCTCCTGCCCCCCTCGTTGCTAATGCTTGCTGTCCTGCCCCCCCTCACTGCTTGTGCTTGCTTTCCTGCCCCCCTCATTGCTTGTGCTTGCTGTCCTGCCCCCCTCATTGCTCCTGCTTGCTCTCCTGCCCCCCTTGTTGCTTGTGCTTGCTCTCCTGCCTCCTCATTGCTTGTGCTTGCTCTCCTGCCCCCTCATTGCTTGTGCTTGCTGTCCTGCCCCCTCATTGCTCGTGCTTGCTCTACTGTCCCCTCGTTGTTTGTGCTTGTTGTCCTGCCGCATCGTTGATTGTGCTTGCTGTCCTGCCCCCCTCGTTGCTTTTGCTTGCTGTCCTGCCCCCCCATGTTGCTTGTGCTTGCTGTCCTGCCCCCCTCGTTGCTTGTGTTTGCTGTCCTGCCACCTCGTTGCTTGTGCTTGCTCTCCTGCCCCCCGTCATTGCTTGTGCTTGCTGTCCTGCCCCCCTCGTTGCTTGTGCTTGCTCTCCTGAACCCCCTTGTTGCTTGTTCTTGCTCTGCTGCCCCCCCTCGTTGCTTGTGCCTGCTCTCCTGCCGCCTCGTTGCTTGTGCTTGCTGTCCTGCACCTCCTCGTTGCCTGTGCTTGCTGTCCTGCCCCCCCTTGTTGCTTGTGCTTGCTGTCCTGCCCCCCTCATTGCTTGTGCTTGCTGTCGTGCCCCTCGTTGCTTGTGCTTGCGCTCCTGCCACCCCCCTTGTTGCTTGTGCTTGCTCTCCTGCCCCCCTCGTTGCTTGTGCTTGCTGTCCTGCCCCCTTATTGCTTGTGCTTGCTGTCCGGCCCCTTCGTTGCTTGTGCTTGCTTTCCTCTCCCCCTCGTTGCTTGTGCTTTCTGTCCTGCCCCCTTGTTGCTCGTGCTTGCTCTCCTGCCCCCTCGTTGCTTGTGCTTGCTCTCCTGCCCCCTGTTTGCTTGTGCTTGCTCTCCTGCCCCCTCGTTGCTCGTCCTTGCTCTCCTGCCCCCTCGTTGCTTGTGCTTGCTGTCCTGCCCCCCTCATGCTAGTGCTTGCTGTCCTTCCCCCTCATTGCTTGTGCTTGCTTTCCTGCCCCCCTCATTGCTTGTGCTGGCTGTCCTGCCCCCCCTCGTTGCTCGTGCTTGCTGTCCTGCCCCCCTCATTGCTCGTGCTTGCTGTCCTGCCCCCCTCGTTGCTTGTACTTGCTCTCCTGCCCCCTCGTTGCTCGTGCTTGCTCTCCTGCCCCCCTCGTTGCTTGTGCTTGCTGTCTTGCCCCCCCTCGTTGCTTGTGCTTGCGGTCCTTCCCCCTTATTGCTTGTGCTTGCTCTTCAGCCCCCTGTTTGCTTGTGCTTGCTCTCCTGCCCCCTCGTTGCTCGTCCTTGCTCTCCTGCTCCCCTCGTTGCTTGTGCTTGCTGTCCTGCCCCCTCGTTGCTTGTGCTCATTGTCCTGCCCCCACTTTGCTCGTACTAGCTCTCCTGCCCCCCTCGTTGCTTGTGCTTGCTGTCCTGCCCCCCCATGTTGCTTGTGCTTGCTGTCCTTCCCCCTTGTTGCTCGTGCTTGATCTCCTGCCCCCCTCGTTGCTAATGCTTGCTGTCCTGCCCCCCCTCATTGCTTGTGCTTGCTCTACTGTCCCCTCGTTGTTTGTGCTTGTTGTCCTGCCGCATCGTTGATTGTGCTTGCTGTCCTGCCCCCCTCGTTGCTTTTGCTTGCTGTCCTGCCCCCCCTTGTTGCTTGTGCTTGCTGTCCTGCCCCCCTCGTTGCTTGTGTTTGCTGTCCTGCCACCTCATTGCTTGTGCTTGCTCTCCTGCCCCCGTCATTGCTTGTGCTTGCTGTCCTGCCCCCCTCGTTGCTTGTGCTTGCTCTCCTGAACCCCCTTGTTGCTTGTTCTTGCTCTCCTGCCCCCCTCGTTGCTTGTGCCTGCTCTCCTGCCACCTCGTTGCTTGTGCTTGCTGTCCTGCATCTCCTCGTTGCCTGTGCTTGCTGTCCTGCCCCCCCTTGTTGCTTGTGCTTGCTGTCCTGCCCCCCTCGTTGCTTATGCTTGCTGTCGTGCCCCTCGTTGCTTGTGCTTGCGCTCCTGCCACCCCCCCTTGTTGCTTGTGCTTGCTCTCCTGCCCACCTCGCTGCTTGTGCTTGCTCTACTGCCCCTCTCATTGCTTGTGCTTGCTGTCCTGTCCCCTCATTGCTTGTGCTTGCTGTCCGGCCCCTTCGTTGCTTGTGCTTGCTTTCCTCTCCCCCTCGTTGCTTGTGCTTTCTGTCCTGCCCCCTTGTTGCTCGTGCTTGCTCTCCTGCCCCCACGTTGCTTGTGCTTGCTCTCCTGCCCCCTCGTTGCTTGTGCTTGCTCTCATGCCCCCTGTTTGCTTGTGCTTGCTCTCCTGCCCCCTCGTTGCTCGTCCTTGCTCTCCTGCCCCCTCGTTGCTTGTGCTTGCTGTCCTGCCCCCCTCATGCTAGTGCTTGCTGTCCTTCCCCCTCATTGCTTGTGCTTGCTTTCCCGCCCCCCTCATTGCTTGTGCTGGCTGTCCTGCCCCCCCTCGTTGCTCGTGCTTGCTGTCCTGCCCCCCTCATTGCTCGTGCTTGCTGTCCTGCCCCCCTCGTTGCTTGTACTTGCTCTCCTAGCCCCTCGTTGCTCGTGCTTGCTCTCCTGCCCCCCTCGTTGCTTGTGCTTGCTGTCCTGCCCCCCCTCATTGCTTGTGCTTGCTGTCCTTCCCCCTTGTTGCTTGTGCTTGCTCTCCTGCCCCCTGTTTAATTGTGCTTGCTCTCCCGCCCCCTCGTTGCTCGTCCTTGCTCTCCTGCTCCCCTCGTTGCTTGTGCTTGCTGTCCTGCCCCCTCATTGCTCGTGCTTGCTCTCCTGCCCCCTTGTTGCTTGTGCTTGCTCTCCTGCCCTCTCGTTGCTCGTGCTTGCTCTCCTGCCCCCCTCATTGCTCGTGCTTGCTGTCCTGTCCCCCTCGTTGCTTGTGCTTGCTCTCCTGCCCTCTCGTTGCTCGTGCTTGCTCTCCTGCCCCCCTCGTTGCTTGTGCTTGCTGTCCTGCTCCCCTCGTTGCTTGTGCTTGCTGTCCTTCCCCCTCGTTGCTCGTGCTTGCTCTCCTGCCCCTTCTTGTTGCTTGTGCTTGCTGTCTTACCCCCCTCATTTCTTGTGCTTGCTCTCCTGCCCCCCCTCGTTGCTTGTGCTGGCTGTCCTGCCCCCCTCATTGCTCGTGCTTGCTGTCCTGCCCCCCTCATTGCTCGTGCTTGCCGTCCTGCCCACCTCGTTGCTTGTGCTTGCTCTCCTGCCCCCCTCGTTGCTTGTGCTTGCTGTCCTGCCCCCTTGTTGCATGTGCTTGATCTCCTGCCCCCCCTTGTTGCTTGTGCTTGCTGTCCTGCTCCTTCATTGCTTGTGCTTGCTGTCCTGCCCCCCTCATTGCTTGTGCTTGCTGTGCTGCCCCCCTAATTGCTTGTGCTTGCTGTCCTGCCCCCTCGTTGCTTGTGCTTGCTCTCCTGCCCCCTCGTTGCTTGTGCTTACTCTCCTGCCCCCCCTTTTTGCTTGTGCTTGCTGTCCTGCCCCCTCGTTACTTGTGCTTGCTGTCCTGCCCCCTCGTTGCTTGTGCTTACTGTCCTGCCCCCTCTTTGTTTGTGCTTGCTCTCCTGCCCCCTCATTGCTTGTGCTTGCTCTCCTGCCCCCTCGTTGCTTGTGCTTGCTCTCCATCTCCCTCGTTGCTCGTGCTTGCTCTCCAGCCGCGTCGTTGCTTGTGCTTGCTCTCCTACCCCCTCGTTGCTTGTGCTTGCTCTCCTGCCTCCCTGTTGCTTGTGCTTGCTCCCTTGTCACCTCGTTGCTTGTGCTTGCTCCGTTGCCCCCTCGTTGCTTTTGCTGGCTGTCCTGCCCCCCTCATTGCTTGTCCTTGCTGTCCTGTCCCCCCTCGTTGCTTGTGCTTGCTGTACTGCCCCTTTGTTGCTTGTGCTTGCTCTCCTGCCCCCTCGTTGCTTATGCTTGCTCTCCTGCCCCCTTGTAGCTTGCGCTTGCTCCCTTGCCACCTTGTTGCTTGTGCTTGCTCCGTTGCCCCCTCATTGCTTGTGCTTGCTGTCCTGCCCCCCTCATTGCTTGTGCTCGCTGTCCTGCCCCCCCTCGTTGCTTGTGCTTGCTCCCCTGCCCCCCGTCATTGCTCGTGCTTGCTGTCCTACCCTCCTCGTTGCTTGTGCTTGCTTTCCTGCCCCCCCTCGTTGCTTGTACTTGCTCTCCTGCCCCCTTCGTTGCTTGTGCTTGCTGTCCTGCCCCCCCTCGTTGCTTGTGCTTGCTGTCCTGCCCCCCTTGTTGCTTGTGCTTGCTGTCCTGCCCCCCCTCGTTGCTTGTGTTTGCTGTCCTGCCACGTCGTTGCTTGTGCTTGCTCTCCTGCCCCCGTCATTGCTCGTGCTTGCTGTCCTGCCCCCCTCGTTGCTTGTGCTTGCATTCCTGCCCCCCCTCGTTGCTTGTACTTGCTCTCCTGCCCCCCCTTGTTGCTTTTGCCTGCTCTCCTGCCGCCTATTTGCTTGTGCTTGCTGTCCTGCCCCCCTCATTGCTTGTGCTTGCTGTCCTGCCCCGTCTTGTTGCATGTGCTTGCTGTCCTCCCCCCCTCGTTGCTTGTGCTTGCTATCCTGCCCCTCGTTGCTTATTGCTGGCGCTCCTGCCACCCCCCTCGATGCTTGTGCTTGCTCCCCTTTCCCCCTCGTTGCTTGTGCTTGCTCTCCTACCCCCCTTGTTGCTTGTGCTTCCTCTCCTCCCCCTCCTTGTTGCTTGTGCTTGCTGTTCTGCCCCCTCATTTCTTGTGCTTGCTGTCCGGCCCCCTCGTTGCTTGTACTTGCTTTCCTGCCCCCCCTCGTTGCTTGTGCTGGCTGTCCCCCCCCTCGTTGCTTGTGCTTGCTATCCTCATCCCCTCATTGCTTGTGCTTGCTCTCCTGCCCCCCTCGTTGCTTGTGCTTGCTCTCCTGCCCACTCGTTGCTTGTGTTTGCTCTCCTGCCCCCCTCGTTGCTTGTGCTTGCTGTCCTGCCCCCTCGTTGCTTGTGCTTGATCTCCTGCCCCCCTTGTTGCTTGTGCCTGCTGTCCTGCCCCCTTATTGCTTGTGCTTGCTGTCCTGAACTTCTCGTTGCTTGCACTTGTTGTGCTGCCCCCCTCATTGCTTGTGCTTGCTGTCCTGCCCCCTCGTTGCTTGTGCTTGCTCTCCTACCCCCTCGTTGCTTGTGCTTGCTTTCCTGCCCCCCTCGTTGCTCTCCTGTCCCCCCTCGTTGCTTGTGCTTGCTCTCTTGCCCCCCTCGTTGCTTGTGTTTGCTGTCCTGCCACCTCGTTGCTTGTGCTTGCTCTCCTGCCCCCCCTTATTGCTCGTGCTTGCTGTCCTGCCCCCCTCGTTGCTTGTGCTTGCTCTCCTGCCCCCCTCGTTGCTTGTACTTGCTCTCCTGCCCCCCCTCCTTGCTTGTGCCTGCTCTCCTGCCGCCTCTTTGCTTTTGCTTGCTGTCCTGCCCCCCTCGTTGCTTGTGCTTGCTGTCCTGCCCCCCTTGTTGCTTGTGCTTTGTGTCCTGCCCCCCCCTCGTTGCTTGTGCTTGCTGTCCTGCCCCTCGTTGCTTATTGCTGGCGCTCCTGCCACCCCCCTCGTTGCTTGTGCTTGCTCTCCTTTCCCCCTCGTTGCTTGTGCTTGCTCTCCTGCCCCCCTCGTTGCTTGTGCTTGCTCTCCTGCCCCTCCCCGTTGCTTGTGCTTGCTGTCCGGCCCCCTCGTTGCTTGTGCTTGCTTTCCTGCCCCCCTTGTTGCTTGTGCTTGCTGTCCTGCCCCCTTGTTGCTCGTGCTTGCTCTCCTGCCCCCATGTTGCTTGTGCTTGCTCTCCTGCCCCCTCGTTGCTTGTGCTTGCTGTCCTGCCCCCATCATTGCTTGTGCTTGCTTTGCTGCCCCCCCTCATTGCTTGTGCTGGCTGTCCTGCCCCCCTCGTTGCTCGTGCTTGCTGTCCTGCCCCCCTCATTGCTCGTGCTTGCTGTCCTGCCCCCTCGTTGCTCGTGCTTGCTCTCCTGCCCCCCTCGTTGCTTGTGGTTGCTGTCCTGCCCCCCTCGTTGCTTGTGCTTGCTGTCCTTCCCCCTCGTTGCTCGTGCTTGCTCTCCTGCCCCTCGTTGTTGCTTGTGCTTGCTTTCCTACCCCCTCTCATTGCTTGTGCTTGCTTTCCTCCCCCCCTCGTGGCTTGTGCTGGCTGTCCTGCCCCCCTCGTTGCTCGTGCTTGCTGTCCTTCCCCCCTCATTGCTCGTGCTTGCTGTCCTGCCCCCCACGTTGCTCGTGCTTGCTCTCCTGCCCCCCTCGTTGCTTGTGCTTGCTCTCCTGCCCCCTCGTTGCTCGTGCTTGCTCTCATGCCCCCCTCGTTGCTTGTGCTTGCTGTCCTGCCCCCCCTCGTTGCTTGTGCTTGCTGTCCTTCCCCCTTGTTGCTTGTGCTTGCTCTCCTGCCCCCTGTTTGCTTGTGCTTGCTCTCCTGCCCCCTCGTTGCTCGCCCTTGCTCTCCTGCCCCCCTCATTGCTTGTGCTTGCTGTCCTGCCCCCTCATTGCTCGTGCTTGCTCTCCTGCCCCCCTCGTTGCTTGTGCTTGCTCTCCTGCCCTCTCATTGCTCGTGCTTGCTCTCCTGCCCCCCTCATTGCTCGTGCTTGCTGTCCTGCCCCCCTCGTTGCCTGTGCTTGCTCTCCTGCCCTCTCGTTGCTCGTGCTTGCTCTCCTGCCCCCTTCGTTGCTTGTGCTTGCTGTCCTGCTCCCCTCGTTGCTTGTGCTTGCTGTCCTTCCCCCTCGTTGCTCGTGCTTGCTCTCCTGACCCTTCTTGTTGCTTGTGCTTGCTGTCCTACCCCCCTCATTTCTTGTGCTTGCTTTCCTGCCCCCCCTCGTTGCTTGTGCTGGCTGTCCTGCCCCCCTCGTTGCTCGTGCTTGCTGTCCTGCCCCCCTCATTGCTCGTGCTTGCCGTTCTGCCCCCCTCGTTGCTTGTTCTTGCTCTCCTGCCCCCTCGTTGCTTGTGCTTGCTCTCCTGCCCCCCTCGTTGCTTGTGCTTGCTGTCCTGCCCCCTTGTTGCTTGTGCTTGATCTCCTGCCCCCCCTTGTTGCTTGTGCTTGCTGTCCTGCTCCTTCATTGCTTGTGCTTGCTGTCCTGCCCCCCTCATTGCTTGTGCTTGCTGTGCTGCCCCCCTAATTGCTTGTGCTTGCTGTCCTGCCCCCTCGTTGCTTGTGCTTGCTCTCCTGCCCCCTCGTTGCTTGTGCTTACTCTCCTGCCCCCCCTTTTTGCTTGTGCTTGCTGTCCTGCCCCCTCGTTACTTGTGCTTGCTGTCCTGCCCCCTCGTTGCTTGTGCTTGCTGTCCTGCCCCCTCTTTGTTTGTGCTTGCTCTCCTGCCCCCTCATTGCTTGTGCTTGCTCTCTTGCCCCCTCGTTGCTTGTGCTTGCTCTCCATCCCCCTCGTTGCTCGTGCTTGCTCTCCTGCCCCCTCGTTGCTTGTGCTTGCTCTCCTGCCCCCCTGTTGCTTGTGCTTGCTCCCTTGTCACCTTGTTGCTTGTGCTTGCTCCGTTGCCCCCTCGTTGCTTTTGCTGGCTGTCCTGCCCCCCTCATTGCTTGTCCTTGCTGTCCTGTCCCCCCTCGTTGCTTGTGCTTGCTGTACTGCCCCCTTGTTGCTTGTTCTTGCTCTCCTGCCCCCTCGTTGCTTATGCTTGCTGTTAGACGGAGACCCGGAGGGTCGGCCGAGTACAGGGGGAGGGGCCTCCGGTGAGGGCCCTCCCCGGTTATTCGTACAGACAAGTAACTTCCCCCCCACAGATGGACACCACACAGAGATGAGTTCTGCACACTTTTATATATATATCTTGAGGCAAGGTGATAAGCGGTACAGCAGGACCCGGATACGAGGATCCTGTCAATTCTAGTCTCTTTTGGGAAAAAGGGGTAGTGGGACAGTCTGAGTACCGGTCCGGTACAGAAGCAGCAAGAGATGGAGCTCACAATCCTCGAGCTGGAGGGTTTGCAAGGATGGGCCGCGGCAGCGCCAGCAGGCTTCGAAGATGGTTCACGATGAGGAGGGCCGCGGCAGCGCCAGCAGGCTTCGAGGATGGTTCACGATGAGGAGGGCCGCGGCAGCGCCAGCAGGCTTCGAAGATGGTTCACGAGAAGGAGCCGCGGCAGCGCCAGCAGGCTTCGGAGATGGTTCACGAGAAGGAGCCGTGGCAGCGCCAGCAGGCTTTGAAGATGGTTCACGAGAAGGAGCCGCGGCAGCATCAGCAGGCTTCGAAGATGGTTCACGAGAAGGAGCCGCGGTAGCGCCAGCAGGCCTCCAAAGATGAGTTTGTCTCGGTGTCTCTCGACTCCAGGATACAACTGCCTTCCTGCTTTGGAGCTGCCCCAGTTATAGGTCTGGCGCCCTTTGATGTCCGGACCCTCGCACTTGGAGGTCGGGAGGTCCGGGATGAGGGAGTCCAGACACCCAGCAGGGGGGTGGAGCCAGCGCCCGGGGAGGCTGGGGGCGATCGACACCTGGCGGAGGGGAGCCATCCACACTCCTTCTCCCATTGACCTGCCAAGTGGTCTCTTCACCCCCTGGGTGGATGGTGGTGCCTCGATGTCGGGGCCTGGCCAGGCCCGGGGTTGGGGTCGATCTGAGGCCATGCGGCCTGGTCGTGTAGTGTCCAAAATGGCGGCTGGGCCGGGGGCAGTGGTGCTGGAAGGGGTCCGGGCCAGCCGATACCGGGGTGTTCAGGAGCTGGGGTTTCGTCGGGGACGGGCCGTGGGTTGCCCCGGTGGGTTGCCGGGATAGTTCTTGTCTAGCAAACAGGAGGAGCAGGGGTCCGTGCCCCGCCATGCGGGGAGGGATCGGGCCTTCCACGAGGCCTGTCCAACATGCGTCCCCCCCAGCTGAAGGCAGGGAGAGTCACCCATCCTCTTGGGTACTCTCCTCGCCGAGGCGGAAGAAGCGTGACAGGCCGTCTGCGTTGGCGTGGTCTTGGCCGGGGCGATGCTCCACAGTGAAGTCCATTCCCTGCAGGGAGATGGACCAACGCAACAGCTTCGGGTTTTCTCCTCGCATCTGCATCAGCCATTGCAGGGGTCGGTGATCCGTTTGCACCCGGAAGTGGGTACCGAAGAGATAGGGCCGGACCTTCTTGAGGGCCCACACTACGGCGAAGGCCTCCCGCTCGATGGTGCTCCAGCGCTGCTCTCGGGCCAGCAGTCGCCGGCTGATGAAGGCCACTGGCTGGTCAACTCCCTCGGTGTTGAGTTGGGGGAGGACGGCCCCCACGCCCTGATCTGAGGCGTCCGTCTGTACTATGAATTCCCGGCTGTAGTCGGGAGCCTGGAGCACGGGGGCGGTGCACATGGCGGACTTCAATTTCTCAAAAGCCGCCTGACATTCAGGAGTCCAGTTGACTGTCTTGGGGTTCTTTTTCGACGTGAGTTCTGTGAGGGGCCCCACAATGCTGCCATAGTCTTTTACAAAACGCCGGTAGTACCCGGTGAGCCCCACGAAGGCTCGGACCTCTGTTTGGGTGACCGGAGGTTCCCAGGCCTGGATGGCATCGATCTTGAGCTGGAGGGGGGCCACCAGACCACTTCCCACTTGGTGTCCCAGGTAGGTCACGGACCCTTGGCCAATCTGGCACTTGCTGGCTTTGATGGTGAGCCCGGCCTGCCGGAGGGCGTTCAGGACCTCCCGGAGGTGGTGGAGGTGTTCTGCCCAGTGGCGACTGTACACAGCAATATCGTCCAGATAGGCGGCGCTGAATTCCTCGAGCCCCGCCAGTACTTTGTTCACGAGTCTCTGGAAGGTGGCGGGGGCGTTTTTCATGCCGAATGGCATCACCTTGAAGTGGTAGTGGCCATCCGGGGTAGAGAAGGCGGATCGCTCCTGGGCCCCTGGGATGAGGCCGATCTGCCAATAGCCCCCTGTCAAGTCGAAGATGCTCAGGGAGCGGGCGGTTTCCATGCGGTCAATCAGCTCATCTGCCCGGGGAATGGGGTGAGCGTCGGTCCTGGTGACGGCGTTCAGACCCCGATAGTCCACACAGAACCTGAGCTCGGGGGCGACGCCCGGGGCGACGGCCTTGGGGACCAGTACGACCGGGCTGGCCCAGGGGCTGTCGGAAGGCTCTATCACTCCCAGAGCCAGCTTTTTGGAGACTTCCGTCTGGATGCAGGCGCGTACTCGATCCAGTACTCGGTACGCCCTGTGTCGAATAGGGGGGCTATCCCCGGTATCCACGTCGTGAAGGCACCATGGGGTGACCCCTGGGATGAGGGAAAACAGGTCGGCAAATTGGAGCAGAAGGTCTTGACAGTCTTGGCGTTGCGCTGGGGACAAGGCATCGGAGAGGTTGACCCCTTCCACGGAGCCGTCCTTCTCGAGCGTTTTCAGCAGGTCAGGGAGGGGCTCGGAGTCTTCTTCAGTCCCACTGTTGGTAGCCATCAGGAGGCTAAGTTCCGAGCGCACAAAGTGGGGCTTGAGTCTATTGGCGTGGAGGGCACGTAGGGGGTTCCGAGGTGACTCCATGTCGATCAGGTAGGTGACTGGTCCCTTGCGCTCTACTAGTACTTTGAAGGGTCCCGTCCATTTGTCCTGGAGGGCGCAAGGTTCAACCGGGGACATCACCCAGACCTGTTGTCCCGGCTCAAACTCGATGGATGAGGCATGCTGATCATACCATCGCTTCATGTCCTCTTGACTGGCTTCGAGGTTGGCCTTGGCAACTTCCCTAAATCGCCGGGTCTGATTACGGAGGGTCAAGAGGTACTTGTATACATCCGGGGGAGTCTTCTGAGGGGCCACCTCCCACCCTTCTTTGACCAGGCTGAGGGGGCCCCGGATGGGGTGTCCATACAATAGTTCGAACGGACTGAAGCCCAGGGATTTCTGGGGGACTTCCCTGTAAGCGAACAGGAGGCACGGGAGCAGCACGTCCCATTGGCGACGTAGGGGTTCCTCCAGGCCCATGATCATCCCCTTGAGGGTGCGGTTAAACCGCTCTACCAGTCCATTTCCTTGCAGGTGATAGGGGGTTGTGAATTTGTAGGTGACCCCGCACTGTTGCCATAGGGACTTCATGTACTTGGAGATAAAGTTTGTGCCCCTGTCACTGACGACTTCCCGGGGGAAGCCCACCCGCGAGAAGATCCCCATCAGGGCTCGGCCCACCACCGGGGCCGTCACGGTCCGAAGAGGAATGGCCTCGGGATAGCGGGTGGCGTGGTCCACCAGGACCAGGATGAACCGGTGTCCCTGTGCTGTCCGGGGCTCCAGGGGCCCCACAATGTCTATTCCCACCCGCTCAAAGGGGGTGGTGACGATGGGAAAAGGTTGCAGGGGTACTTTGAGTTTTCGGCCGCTCTTCCCGCTGGCCTGGCAGGTGGGGCAGGCCCGGCAGTGGTTTGCTACATCATTCCGCATCTTCGGCCAGTAGAAGTGGGTCACCAGGCGGCTGTACGTTTTGTCTTGCCCCAGGTGCCCGGCAAGAGGCACATCGTGTGAAAGGTTCAAGAGGAAGTCTCTGAAGCGGAGGGGGACCACCAGCACCCAGCTGGCTCCCCGCTCGGCAATCTTTTGCTCACTGTAGAGCAGTTCATTGTCCTCATAAATCCAGTGGGCCCCCGAGGTATCTCCTGCGCTCTGGGTTAGGGCTTGTTGTCGGAGTCCCTCGAGGGAGGGACACGTTCTTTGCTCCTGTCGGAATTGTTCCTGAGTAGGGCCACCCTCTTGACGCCACTGGGCCAGCTCTGGGAGGTCCCGGAGCCGATCAAGTTCTTCCTCGCTGGACTCCGGGTGTTAGACGGACCGGGAGGGTCGGCCGAGAATAAGGGGAGAGGTCTCCGGGGAGAGCCGTCTCCAGCGATCGTACAGACGAGTAACTTCCCCCCCACAGATGTACACCACACGAGGATAAGGTTTAACGTTCTTTATAAGCAATTCTTTAAGTACGGTGAAATGGTACAAGGAGGTCTGGACTCAGGGGTCCCCTCGGTTCTAGTCTCTTGATTGGGAAAAGGGTAGCAGGACAGTCTTGTTACCAATCTGGTAGATGAAATAGCTCACAATCCTCGAGCTCGGCGTTCTAGATGATCGGGCCGCGGCGGAGCCAGCAGGTCCCGGGATGGTTGAAGGTAGCGACAGTCCGCGGCAGAGCCAGCAGGTCCCGATGAAGGTGGTGGTTACAAACGGTCCGCGGCCACGCCAGCAGGTCCCGGCGACGATGAAGGTTTCAGAAGGTTGTGGCAGCGCCAGCAGGCAGGACGATAGTTTGCAAGGCAGGACTACGGCAGCGCCAGTAGTCCGTCAAGGATGAGTTCTTCACTGCGTCTCTCGACTCCAGGATACAACTGCCTTCCTGCTCTGGAGCTGCCCCAGTTATAGGTCTGGTCCCCTTTGATGTCCGGACCCTCGCACTTGGAGGTCGGGAGGTCCGGGATGAGGGAGTCCAGACACCCAGCAGGGGGGTGGAGCCAGTGCCCGGGGGAGCCGGGGGCGATCGGCACCTGGCGGGGGAGAGCCATCGACACCTCTTTCTCCCATTGACCTGCCAAGTGGGCCGCTCACCTCCTGGGTGGATGGTGGTGCCGGGATGTCGGGGCCTGGCCAGGCCCAGGGTTAGGGTCGATCGGAGGCCACGCGGCCTCGTGGTGCTGTGTCCAAGATGGCACCCAAGCTGGGCGAGGGGGCCGGTAGTGATTCGGGTCCATGATGTGGAGATGTCCAGGGGCAGGGGTCCCATATGAGACGGGAAACGGGTGGTTGTTGCGTGTCACACCTGAGGAGCCGGGCTCGGGCCCAGTCGTGCGGGGAGGGAGCAAGCCCTTCACGTGGCCTGTCCAACATGCGTCCCCCCCAGCTGAAGGCGGGGAGAGTCACCCATCCTCTTGGGGACTCTCCTCGTCGAGGCGGAAAAAGCGGGACAGGCCATCTGCGTTGGCGTGATCCTGTCCGGGCCGATGTTCCACGGTGAAGTCCATCCCCTGCAGGGAGATGGACCAACGCAATAGTTTTGGGTTTTCCCCCCGCATCTGAATTAGCCATTGCAGGGGCCGATGAGCGGTCTGTACCCGGAAGTGGGTACCGAAGAGATAAGGCCAGAGCTTTTTGAGGGCCCACACCACTGCGAAGGCCTCCCTCTCGATGGTGCTCCAGCGTTGCTCTCGGGCCAGGAGACGTCTGCTGATGAAGGCCACGGGTTGGTCAAGTCCTTCGGGGTTCAGCTGGGACAGGACTGCCCCAATGCCATGGTCGGAGGCGTCCGTTTGGACGATAAATTCCCGACTGTAGTCGGGGGCCTGGAGCACAGGGGCGGAGCACATGGCGGCCTTCAGCTTCTCGAAGGCCGCTTGACAGTCTGGGGTCCAGTTGACCTTCTTTGGTTGGTTTTTGGAGGTGAGTTCCGTGAGGGGCCCCACAATGCTGCCATAGTCCCTCACGAACCGCCGGTAGTAACCTGTGAGTCCCAAGAAGGCGCGGACCTCGGTCTGGGTGATGGGGGGCTGCCACGACTGGATGGCAGCGATTTTGAGTTGCAGCGGGGCCACCAGACCGCTTCCCACCTGATGCCCGAGGTAGGTCACGGACCCCTGGCCAATTTGACATTTGCTGGCCTTGATCGTGAGGCCGGCTCGTTGGAGGGCCTGCAGAACCACTCGGAGGTGGTTGAGGTGGTCGGACCAGTGGCGGCTGTACACAGCGATATCGTCCAGATAGGCGGCGCTGAATTCTTCGAGTCCCGCCAGGACCTGATTTACTAGCCGCTGGAAGGTTGCTGGAGCATTCTTCAGGCCGAATGGCATGACCTTGAAGTGGTAGTGGCCATCAGGGGTGGAGAAGGCAGATCGTTCTTGGGCCCGGGGTGTGAGACCGATCTGCCAGTAGCTCTTGCGCTCGACCACTTTGAAGGGCCCTGTCCATTTGTCTTGCAGGGCGCATGGTTCGGTGGGAGACATCACCCATACCTGTTGGCCGGGTTCAAATTCGATGGAGGAGGCATTTTGATCGTACCACCTTTTCATGTCTTCCTGACTGGCCTCCAAGTTTGCTTTAGCCATTTCTCTGAACCGTCTGGTCTGGTTGCGTAGGGTCAGGAGGTACTTGAAGACATCTGGAGGGTTCTTCAGAGGGGGCATTTCCCAACCTTCTTTGACTAGGCTGAGCGGCCCTCGCACCGGGTGTCCATATAAGAGTTCGAACGGGCTGAAGCCGAGGGACTTCTAGGGGACTTCTCGATAGGCAAAGAGGAGGCACGGCAGTAGCACATCCCACTGGCGACGGAGGGGCTCTTCCAACCCCCCAATCATCCCTTTGAGCGTGCGGTTAAACCGCTCAACTAGTCCATTTCCTTGAGGGTGATAGGGGTCGTGAATCGGTAGGTGACCCCACACTGTTGCCAGAGGGATTTCATGTATTTTGAAATAAAGTTTGTGCCTCTGTCGCTGACGACTTCTCGGGGGAAGCCCACCCGGGAGAAGATCCCCATCAAGGCCCGGCCAACCACCGGGGCTGTCACAGTTCGCAGGGGAACAGCCTCGGGGTAGCGGGTGGCGTGGTCCACCAGTACCAGGATGAACCGATGTCCTTGTGCTGTACGGGGGTCCAGGGGCCCCACAATGTCTATTCCCACCCTCTCGAACGGGGTGGTGACCACTGGGAAAGGTTGCAGAGGTGCTTTAAGCTTGCGGCCGCTCTTCCCGCTGGCCTGGCACGTGGGGCAAGACCGGCAGTGCTGGAGTACGTCGTTCCTCATCTTGAGCCAGAAAAAGTGGGTCACCAGGCGACTGTAGGTTTTGTCCTGACCCAGGTGACCAGCCAGGGGGACATCGTGGGCCAGGTTTAGCAAAAAGTCTCTAAAGCGGAGGGGCACCACTAGCACTCGACTGGCCCCTAACTCCGCGATTCTCTGTTCGCTGTACAACAGGTCATTGTCCCAATAGACCCAATGGGTTCCGGAGGTATCCCCTGCGCTCTGGGCGAGGACTTGTTGGCGGAGTCCCTCGAGGGAGGGACAGGTCTTCTGCTCTTGACGAAACTGCTCTTGGGTGGGCCCCCCTTCCTGACGCCACTGAGCCAGGTCGGGAAGGTCCTGGAGCTGGGCGAGCCCTTCGGGGGTTTGCTCTGGGGGGTCAGCACGGTCGGTGTCTTC
Source organism: Lissotriton vulgaris (assembly GCF_964263255.1). Classification (NCBI taxonomy): domain Eukaryota; kingdom Metazoa; phylum Chordata; class Amphibia; order Caudata; family Salamandridae; genus Lissotriton; species Lissotriton vulgaris. The sequence goes on along the minus strand of NW_028252626.1, from coordinate 101,744 downwards.
TACTGGAGCGACCGGGGGAGGAGGTGCCGGCCATTCAGGTTCTTTGGGTCGGGGGATGGCACGGGCGGCCATGGACCGGGTGGTTACGCACGCCCAGTCCGGGAGGCCCAACATCCCCAGGTGCTGTCTTCTCTCTACGGCGGCCCACGGGGAACTCTCCAGATCATTTCCCAGGAGACAGTCTACGGGGGCATCATCTCGGACCGTCACCTTCAACATGCCGGAGACTCCTCCCCACTCGAAGGGGACGCAGGCCATCCGACATAGACTTTCTGAATTGTCGGCTGAACGGACAGGGCAGAGAACGTTCGGCAAGATCTGTTCTGGGGTCACCAGGTGACAGCGGACGGCTGTCACACTGGCCCCGGTGTCACGTAGGGCTTCGGCCCTGCGTCCATTAATGTTCACCCACTGACTGTACTTCCGGGTGTTGGCGGGTAGGGGGGCCCGCGGGACCATGTCTTTTCCCCCTAGGCACGCTAGAACCATGGCGGCTGGTTCCCATTCTTGGTGTTCTTGCTCACGTTCCTCGTGTTCTTCGGAGATTTGTTCTTCCCCCAGGGCGGCGGCAGCCATCTGGCGGGGTCTCGGATTCTGGCTCTGTGGACAATTCGGGTCATTTGCGTAGTGGCCGACTCGCTGGCATCGGTGACACGTGACATTGGCTCTGTACCCCGGGCGCGCCGGGGTGTTGCCCCGGTTGGCCGGGGGTGGTGTCTTGGCAGCGGAAGCGGCCGGGGCGTTGTCTCTTCCTCGTCCCTGGCCCCCTCCTCCTCCTCGGGGACGGTGCTGACCTGGGTGGTTCCGGTTCTGTTCCTGCGACCCATTTCGGCCCACTCGGGTGATTTCCCACCGGTCAGCCTCGGCGGCGAGCTGTCGTGGATCAGTCAATTTACTGTCGAGGAGGTGCTGCCTGAGCTCGACGAAGCAGTTGTTAGATAGATGCTCCCATACCATGAGATTGAAGAGTTGCTCGTAGGTTGTTACATTGCTCCCCTTGATCCAACCCTCGAAGGCTCGGCTGAAATAGTTCACGTACTCCACCCAAGTTGTACCCGGGATCCGGGTGCAGTCTCGGAACCTCTGGCGGTACATTTCGGGTGTGAGCCCATAGCGGGTGAGGAGGGTAGCTTTCATGTGGTCATAGGAGGTCATCAGATGGTCTGGGAGCTGTAACAGGGCATCGCGGCCCTCATTGACGAACCTCCCCCATAGACCGGCTCCCCAGTCGCTTCGATCGATCCGGTGGGAGGTCATAGCGATCTCGTAGGCCTTGAACCACTGCTGTATGTCGTCATCTCGGAAATATTCTCGAACGACATCCTTGGGGATGTGTACTTTCTTTTCTGTTCCTCCCGGGGTGCGCGGTTGCTCGGGCACCCCTAATTCTTTGTTCTGCTTACGTAATTCTATCTCTGCTAGTTTGCGCTCGTGTTCATACGCCAGTCTCTTCTCTTCGAGCTCTCTTTGTCTCTGTTTTTCTTCCCTTTCTTCTCGGAGCCGTAGATGTTATAGGTTCAGTTTTTGTTCGGCTAATTTGAGTTCGCCATCCATTTTGAGCCGGGCCATTTCTAGTTCATGTAGTCTGTTTCTCTCTCGTTCTTGGATTTCGTTTTGCGAAAGACCCGTTCTTCGCTCCTCGGGAGCCGTGGTGTTTTTCTCTGCTGCTGCGACATTTTGGTCCGGGGGTCTGACGGCCCCGGTTTCCGCCCATGACTCAATGGCGTGCTTGAAATCGTCCTTAGTACTCAGACCGGTGGTAGCGATACCTAGTTCAATGCAGAATTGTTTCAACTCACGATGGCTGTACTCTTCCAATTTCCCCATCTGGAATTTCTCGGTGGATCCGCTCTCTTTGGTTGTCATTGTGGTTTCGTCGTGGGGTGAGCTACTCTGTGTACGATTACGCGTTGATTCGGATCGCGCCGCTGGCCACCAATGTTAGACGGACCGGGAGGGTCGGCCGAGAATAAGGGGAGAGGTCTCCGGGGAGAGCCGTCTCCAGCGATCGTACAGACGAGTAACTTCCCCCCCACAGATGTACACCACACGAGGATAAGGTTTAACGTTCTTTATAAGCAATTCTTTAAGTACGGTGAAATGGTACAAGGAGGTCTGGACTCAGGGGTCCCCTCGGTTCTAGTCTCTTGATTGGGAAAAGGGTAGCGGGACAGTCTTGTTACCAATCTGGTAGATGAAATAGCTCACAATCCTCGAGCTCGGCGTTCTAGATGATCGGGCCGCGGCGGAGCCAGCAGGTCCCGGGATGGTTGAAGGTAGCGACGGTCCGCGGCGGAGCCAGCAGGTCCAGATGAAGGTGGTGGTTACAAACGGTCCGCGGCCACGCCAGCAGGTCCCGACGACGATGAAGGTTTCAGAAGGTTGCGGCAGCGCCAGCAGACAGGACGATAGTTCGCAAGGCAGGACTACGGCAGCGCCAGTAGTCCGTCAAGGATGAGTTCTTCACTGCGTCTCTCGACTCCAGGATACAACTGCCTTCCTGCTCTGGAGCTGCCCCAGTTATAGGTCTTGTCCCCTTTGATGTCCGGACCCTCGCACTTGGAGGTCAGGAGGTCCGGGATGAGGGAGTCCAGACACCCAGCAGGGGGGTGGAGCCAGTGCCCGGGGGAGCCGGGGGCGATCGGCACCTGGCGGGGGAGAGCCATCGACACCTCTTTCTCCCATTTACCTGCCAAGTGGGCCGCTCACTTCCTGGGTGGATGGTGGTGCCGGGATGTCGGGGCCTGGCCAGGCCCAGGGTTAGGGTCGATCGGAGGCCACGCGGCCTCGTGGTGCTGTGTCCAAGATGGCACCCAAGCCGGGCGAGGGGGCCGGTAGTGATTCGGGTCCATGATGTGGAGATGTCCAGGGGCAGGGGTCCCATATGAGACGGGAAACGGGTGGTTGTTGCGTGTCACACCTGAGGAGCCGGGCTCAGGCCCGGTCGTGCGGGGAGGGAGCAAGCCCTTCACGTGGCCTGTCCAACACCTGGGAACCGGGCTCCGGGGTTGTTTCTTCGGTGACGATCGGCGGAGGAGGTTCCGGCCATTCCGGTTCCTCGGGGCTGGAGAAGGCGCGGGCGGCCATGGACCGGGTCGTTACGCAGACCCATTCAGGGAGGCCCAGCATCCCCAGGTGCTCCCTTCGCTCAACAGCTGACCAGGGGGAACTTTCGAGGTCGTTCCCCAGGAGGCAGTCTACTGGGGCATCGTCGCGGACAGTCACTTTTAGCATGCCGGACACCCCTCCCCACTCGAAGGGGACGCAGGCCATCTGACACAGGCTTTCGGAGTTGTCGGCCGACCGCACTGGACAAAGTACATTTGGTAAGATCTGGTCAGGGGTCACCAGATGGCAGCGGACTGCGGTCACACTGGCCCCTGTGTCGCGGAGGGCTTCAGCCCGGTGTCCATTAATGGTGACCCACTGGCTGTACTTCTGCATGTTGGCGGGGAGGGGCGCCTGCGGAACCATGTCTCTTTCCCCTAGACAGACCAGGGACATGGCGGCGGGTTCCCACTCAGGCTGGTGTGGCTCGTACTCTTCGGCGTCTTCTTGGGCCGGTTCTTCCCCCAGGGTGGCGGCAGTGACCTGGGGGGGCATGCGACTCTGGTTTTTCGGGCAGTTGGGATCATTGGCGTAGTGGCCGGGTCGTTGGCATCGGTGGCAGGTAACGTTGGTGCGGAACCCTGGTCGCGTCGGAGGGCTTCCTCTTCCGGCTGGGGGCTGGGTGTTGCTGGTGGTGGGCACCGTGACGGTGTCTCTGCCCCGACCCTGGCCTCCTCCTCCCCCCCGGGGGCGGTGGGGCCCTTGGGAGGCCCTGTTCTGTTCGCTGGGCCAGCTTCGAGGAACTCGTGTGCTCTCCCATCGGTCTGCTTCGATGGCGAGTTTCCGAGGTTCAGTCAGTTTACTGTCAAGGAGGTGCTGCCTGAGTTCGACGAAGCAATTATTGGAGAGATGCTCCCATACAATAAGGTCGAATAACTGCTCGTAGTGTAATAACTTGATGTCCATAGATCCAGTTTATGTAACAGTTTAGGTTTAATGTAGATTAAAATAAGGTCAAGTAGACAAATAGAATAAGATTGTACAATGATAGAAATAACCCCACCAGGAGCAGATGGACTTCAGCTCAGCCTCCAGATGTAACTGTTACAGCTTTCAAGCAAATACAATTGGAACACAGATGACATCATAGAGACATGCAGAGATAGAAATGAGAAACACTAAGGAAGGACAAAGAAGAAATGAAAGCAGGATGTAACACATCTCCCCCCTTGACAAAATAAAATAAGATAAGAAAACAAAAAAAAGAATGAAACATTGATAAAAGAACATATAGCATATACATAGGAAGAATTATGGTAAAGTAAAAGAAAGAGATATAACTTTTAAAAAGTGAAAGTACAATAAAAAAATACTGTAACCCTCATGGTACAGAATCCAAATCACAGAGCAAACACAGCTCTTAAACAGCTCTTAAAACACACAACAATATGAACACCTCTAAACTTAGAGCACTTAAAAGTGGTTCAATAACTAGATAAAAGATAGCGAACAACAAGAAATTCTACGAAAGAGCAACCCCAGCGGCTCTTTAAACATCAAAGATAGCAACCTGCGGCTCTTCACATTGAAAATAAATGAAACTCCTCCTCTAAAGCGGTACACATCCTAGTATAGAACAACTTTCACTCTCACACATCCTGAATACCTGAACACCTCTAACAAAGTTAGAGCACATTGTGGTTCAGCCAAAAAAACTAGAACTCTTCAAAATAATGAAATCTCATGAACATGGCTCATCCTAAGATGCAAGCCGTAAACACATAAAAATACAATGAAAATGGTAACTCTTCAAAATTATGCAATCTCATGAACATGGCTCATCCTAAGATGCAAGCCGTAAACACATAAAAATACAATGAAAAATGGAGCACCTCAATAAATGAGCACAAAATGTGGCCCCTTTCAAAAATACACATGTACACATCCCATGCGCATGTCAAACATGCAATCCACAACGGATTTAAATAAAACACTTGAGCACCTCAAACAACGTTGAGCATAAAAAATGGCTCACTCCATCAAATAACTAACACACCAGAAATCTGAATAGAAATTACAGAGCTCCTCAACATACGTTGAGCATAAACATGGCTCTCACATTAAGGACAATACTATCTGACTGTAGTACAACTAAACACCTTGCAAAATTAAAACGATACTATCTCACTGTAGTATAACTAAACACCTCAACCATCATAGAGCATGTGTGTTCTATAAGTTCCAGAACACACATACAAAGTACACACATGCAAAGTACACACATGCAAAGTACACACATGCAAGCAAATCATATGAAAAGCAATACATGGCAATAAAATAATGCGCAGTTCTCCCCAAAAATACATATATGAAACATCCACCACCTCCCTCTAAAAATAAGTTACAATAAAGGTCTTAATTTTCCACAAAACGATGAATCTATAACACCGGTGAGCGATCCCTCACCCGAGGACCTCTCACAAAAGGCTTCCTTTAAGCAAGTAGAAAGATTTGCAGTTCAAAGCAAGACGCTGAAATTTCTTCTTTGAACACAGTTTAGAGGTCACGATTGTAAATCACTGGGACAGGAAGTTCACAGCTGAAGACTTCATAAGCATCACCCATGCAATTCTCTTCACAGTTGACAATAGTCCATGACCTCAAATAAAACTGACTCCAAAGCTGACGAAAATTCATTCGTGTTAAACATCCGCTGCTGTACATATCCGCTGATGTACAAAGATAATTAAACTCACCCCAGGACTCCGTTCTGCCATGAGATGAGTAGTCAGATGCAACGATGTCTTTCTTACAAAATAAACTTGGATCAACACTTTACAGTAACTGCTTGCAAAATGGCGGCACGTACACGGACGCTGCACCGGGTGGCTCTCCTCACGCCAAAGCTAGAAAACGTCTATGAGCAGCAAGAATGAAGAAACAGACGTCACAGTAAACGCTCAGAAAATGCCGGTGCTCGAGCGATTGCCCAAGTGACTCGTTCGTTTTTATTTCAAAAATTGCCTCAAAAGCAAAACGTTAACATGTAAAAAAAATCACTGCTTTAAATGTGATAGAAACACAGAAATTCCACTAATGTTGCACTCCTAGAAACACGCTGTTCTAGGATTACCGCTAATGTTGCACCCCACAACATAATTGTACATTTTCCTTCCGATGCAACAGTAGACTGTACCTTGTGCGTTTGCTCACAACCGCCAGCATCCCTGTCTCTCTCGCAGGGCCAAAACGCTTCTCATCCTCTGAGATATTGAAGAACAAGCAAACACAGCGCATGCACTTCCCTACAGTTGGTAGAAGCGTGTTTTCTTGTATAAATCTAAACCATGTGTGTTACTGGTCAGACCGTTAGAAGCTTAGTATGAACACAGTTCTTGCAAGAGGTCTCCTTAAATTCAAAATTTAAATCTTTTAAGTTCTCTTGAGATTCAGGCCAAATCATAAAACGTGCAGCAAATCTATCCTTAAGTTCTCTTCAGATCATGCAGTTGTAATTCCTTCGGATTTAATCCAAATCACACATCAAAAATTCTAACACCCAAGGGAAACAGGCTGTCCAGATCACACAGGACACTGGTGGGGTTAATCAGGGTGCTCTCATTACCTTTTCCTCCTCTTGGCTTGAAAAAATTCTTCAGTTAAGGTAATGAGAGCACCCTGATTAATCCCACCCTCGTCGCCAAATTTGTAATAACTTGATGTCCATAGATCCAGTTTATGTAACAGTTTAGGTTTAATGTAGATTAAAATAAGGTCAAGTAGACAAATAGAATAAGATTGTACAATGATAGAAATAACCCCACCAGGAGCAGATGGACTTCAGCTCAGCCTCCAGATGTAACTGTTACAGCTTTCAAGCAAATACAATTGGAACACAGATGACATCATAGAGACATGCAGAGATAGAAATGAGAAACACTAAGGAAGGACAAAGAAGAAATGAAAGCAGGATGTAACACATAGGTGGTCACCTGGCTGCCCTTGATCCACCCCTCGAAGGCTCGGCTAAAGAAGTTCACGTACTCCACCCAAGTTGTACCCGGGATTCGTTTGCAGTCGCGGAACCTCTGGCGGTACATCTCGGGCGTGAGCCCATATCGAGTGAGGAGGGCGGCCTTCATGTGGTCGTAGGATGTCATCTGATGGTCGGGGAGTTGCAGCAGGGCGTCTCGCCCTTCGTTGACGAACCTCCCCCATAACCCGGCTCCCCAGTCGCTCCGTGGGATTCGGTGGGAGGTCATTGCTACTTCGTAGGCTTTAAACCATTGCTGGATATCATCGTTCCGGTAATATTCCCTGATGACATCCTTGGGGATGTGGACCTTGGGGTCCGTAGGGGCAGGGGGGCTCTGGTGCCCGGAGACTCCGAGGTCTTTGTTCTGCCTCCAAAGTTCTAGTTCCTTCAAGTTGCGCTCATGCTCGTAGGCTAGTCTTTTCTCTTCCAGCTCCCTCTGACTCTTTTTCTCTTCTCGCTCCTCTCGGAGCCGTAAGTGTTCTAGTGTTATTTTTTGTTCTGCCAATTTGAGTTCTCCATCTAAGCGAAGTTGAGCCAGTTCCAATTCGTGGAGCCGGCTCTTCTCCCGTTCTCGGGCCTCTTCGGACGAGAGGCCCGGTCTTCTTTCCTCTGTGGGAGGGGTACTTGTTTCGGTGGTCTCGAGGCTTTGATTTTGGGGTGAGGGTGTTTCCGTCTCCACCCAAGACTCTAAGGCGTGTTTGAGGTCATCTTTCGTGCTCAGTCCTGTGGTAGCAATGCCCAGTTCTATACAGAATTGTTTTAGTTCCTTGTGGCTGTATTCTTCTAGCTTGTCCATCAGGAATTTTTCTGTTGTTCCACTCTCCTTTGTTGTCATGGTGGCTGTGTGTCGTGGGGTGAGTTACTCTCTGTACGATTATGCGTCGGCTCGGATCCCACCGCTGCCACCAATGTTAGACGGAGATACGGAGGGTCGGCCGAGTACAGGGGGAGGGGCCTCCAGTGAGGGCCCTCTCCGGTTAATCGTACAGACAAGTAACTTCCCCCCCACAGATGGACACCACACAGAGATGAGTTCTGCACACTTTTATATATATATCTTGAGGCAAGATGATAAGCGGTACTGCAGGACCCGGATACGAGGATCCTGTCAATACGAGCTTCTGTACCGGTCCGGTACAGAAGCAGCAAGAGATGGAGCTCACAATCCTCGAGCTGGAGGGTTCGCAAGGATGGGCCGCGGCAGCGCCAGCAGGCTTCGAAGATGGTTTACGATGAGGAGGGCCGCAGCAGCGCCAGCAGGCTTCGAAGATGGTTCACGATGAGGAGGGCCGCGGCAGCGCCAGCAGGCTTCGAGGATGATTCACGATGAGGAGGGCCGCGGCAGCGCCAGCAGGCTTTGAGGGTGGTTCACGATGAGGAGGGCCGCGGCAGCGCCAGCAGGCTTCGAAGATGGTTCACGAGAAGGAACGGCGGCAGCGGCAGCAGGCTTCGGAGATGGTTCACGAGAAGGAGCCGCGGCAGCGCAAGCAGGCTTCGAAGATGGTTCATGAGAAGGAGCCGGGGCAGCACCAGCAGGCTTCGAAGATGGTTCACGAGAAGGAGCCGCGGCAGCGCCAGCAGGCCTCCAAGGATGAGTTTGTCTCGGTGTCTCTCGACTCCAGGATACAACTGCCTTCCTGCTCTGGAGCTGCCCCAGTTATAGGTCTGGCGCCCTTTGATGTCCGGACCCTCGCACTTGGATGTCGGGAGGTCCGGGATGAGGGAGGCCAGACACCCAGCAGGGGGGTGGAGCCAGCGCCCGGGGAGGCTGGGGGCGATCGACACCTGGCGGAGGGGAGCCATCCACACTCCTTCTCCCATTGACCTGCCAAGTGGTCTCTTCACCCCCTGGGTGGATGGTGGTGCCTCGATGTCGGGGCCTGGCCAGGCCCGGGGTTGGGGTCGATCCGAGGCCACGCGGCCTGGTCGCGTAGTGTCCAAAATGGCGGCTGGGCCGGGGGCAGTGGTGCTGGAAGGGGCCCGGGCCAGCCGATACCGGGGTGTTCAGGAGCTGGGGTTCCGTCGGGGACGGGCCGTGGGTTGCCCCGGTGGGTTGCCGGGATAGTTCTTGTCTAGCAAACAGGAGGAGCAGGGGTCCATGCCCCGCCATGCGGAGAGGGATCGGGCCTTTCACAAGGCCTGTCCAACACTTGAGCTCCTGCCCCCTCATTGCTTGTGCTTGCTGTCCTGCCCCCCTCATTGCTTGTGCTCGCTGTCCTGCCCCCCCTTGTTGCTTGTGCTTGCTTTCCTGCCCCCCCTCGTTGCTTGTACTTGCTCTCCTGCCCCCCCTCGTTGCTTGTGCCTGTTCTCCTGCCGCCTCGTTGCTTGTGCTTGCTGTCCTGCCCCCCCTCGTTGCTTGTGCTTACTGTCCTGCCCCCCTTGTTGCTTGTGCTTGCTGTCCTGCCCCCCCTCGTTGCTTGTAATTGCTGTCCTGCCACCTCGTTGCTTGTGCTTGCTCTCCTGCCCCCGTCATTGCTTGTGCTTGCCGTCCTGCCCCCCTCGTTGCTTGTGCTTGCTTTCCTTCCCCCCCCTCATTGCTTGTACTTGCTCTCCTGCCCCCCCTCGTTGCTTGTGCCTGCTCTCCTGCCGTCTCGTTGCTTCTGCTTGCTGTCCTGCCCCCCTCGTTGCTTGTGCTTGCTGTCCTGCCCTGTCTTGTTGCATGTGCTTGCTGTCCTGCCCCCCTCGTTGCTTGTGCTTGCTATCCTGCCCCTCGTTGCTTATTGCTGGCACTCCTGCCACGCCCCTCATTGCTTGTGCTTGCTCTTCTTTCCCCCTCGTTGCTTGTGCTTGCTCGCTTGCTCTCCTGCCCCCCTCGTTGCTTGTGCTTGCTCTCCTGCCCCTCCTCGTTGATTGTGCTTGCTGTCCTGCCCCCTCATTGCTTGTGCTTGCTGTCCGGCCCCCTCGTTGCTTGTGCTTGCTTTCCTGCCCCCCCTCATTGCTTGTGCTGGCTGTCCTGCCCCCCTCATTGCTCGTGCTTGCTGTCCTCCCCCCCTCATTGCTCGTGCTTGCTGTCCTGCCCCCCTCGTTGCTCGTGCTTGCTCTCCTGCCCCCCTCGTTGCTTGTGCTTGCTCTCCTGCCCCCTCGTTGCTTGTGTTTGCTCTCCTGCCCCCCTCGTTGCTTGTGCTTGCTGTTGTCATGGTTCCCCTCGACCTCCAGATTAGGAAGGTCAGAGGTTGATAATTACTAGAAAACCCACCCCTGTCCCGTGCACCGGCACCTCATAAGTAATGTGTTGTGTTTGTTTGATCACAGTTTTATATTGAATGTTGTTGTAACAGTTAGCATGTTTTCTGGGACTCGAAGGTTTTGCGTGTAAATTATCATATAAAGTGACATTGTTTAAATGAACGTTCCTTCTTTTGAGCCTTGTTTTACATAGAGCCACTATCGGCTTGTAGCGGAAGAAGAAGGAAGCTGGGGTTTCCGAGAGCCGCGTTCGGCTCTCGGTGTTGCGGACGCATGAGTGCGCACAAGAGAAGAAGCTTTGGTTTGCTGAGAGCCGCGTTCGGCTTTCAGCGCTGCAGATGCGTGCGTGCGCACGTAATTTTGGGTGCGGTTGACTATTTAAACCGCACCCAAGCTTTCCGAAGCGCTTTGCCTTCTGCTGGAGTAGCTGAAGGATCGCGCTGGCATTCTCCTCGCGCCTAAAGGAATTTCAACGCTCGCCACACCCTGCGCCACCGGACATCTGCAATCTGATCAAGGAGCCAAACCTGAAAGAAAAGAAAGACAAAAGTTAAGTGCATCTTCAGATACTTCAATGTTAAGGCGCCCATCGCAAGAAAGATCGGTCAAGGACTTTGCTCACATGGTTTCTTGATTCTTGTTTTTAAGACCGCTTTCTTTCAGACTTTCAGTCATTGTAAGAGACTAATCTTATTTTCTTTGAACGGCCTATTTAGTTCACTTAATACTGGATTAAGTCAGTAAGCATTGCAAGACGTATTTATTGTAATGTGAGATGTAAAGACTATGTGGTTTTGAAAAGTCATTTGATATTTAATGTACTCAAAATCTTTTGGGAAAGTTGTTTAGAAGAGAGTAGGTGTGTCTTTTACTGTGTTGCAACAGGCTTCAACACAAGGGAGTAAGAGAACCACTTCTTCAACAACAGTCTTTCTACTACTCAAGTAAGTTCGAATGAAGAGAGGGAATTTAGGAGAGACTCAATAATAGAACACTAGTAAATTCCCCTCTTGTTTTCTCTAGTTCCTGGGAGCGTGACTTCAACGTATCTTCAAGGGACTTCTTCTTCTTCACGTCACAACTCCACGACTTCCCCTCTCATCCACGACAAGAAATACTGGACGAAGGACTGTTTAAATCTGATCGCAGGTAGGATTCTAGAACTTGGGGGTTCAAGGGGTCTAGCGCTTGAGGGCAAAGGGGGGTAACAAGGGGTCTAGGTAGCTCATTAAGAAACCGTAGTAAAATATCACTTGCTTGTTGTTCTGCAGGTCGACAGCAAAACCTCTTCTTCATCTCATCACGTCCAGTACCGGCCCTCCTCCCAAAGGTCTAGTTCTATTCTTTGCTGTGTATTTAGTAGACGGCAAGTTTATAGTTAGATTTCTGGGAAGTTGGTCCCTTGCGTCTCTGTGAAAACTTCTACGTCGTCCAAGATCTTCGGTGTTTGCTCAAGGTAAGGGACGACGTAGTTTTGGCTTTTGACAGAAGGCAAAGCCCACGAATACATTTTCGCCCAGACGCAATGGACCAAATAACTTTGCAGGACATAGCTGCCATTTTGAAGGATCTGAGAGATGATAATACTTCTTTACGTAGGGATATGTCAGCGTTACAGGATTCCATTCAGCGGAAGCCTGTTTTGTCACCTGCAACCTTTCAGAGCTCAACTTCTGAGTCCGGAGTTCCAACTCAAATTCAGGTGGTTACTCCTGTCCCCACTCCTTTAGCGCCACCAGAAAGGTTTTCTGGAGATTGTAATAAGTTTTCGATATTTTTGCAACAGTGTCATCTTCATTTCATGGCCAAGAAAACGGCCTTTCCTGATGATTCTTCCAAGATAGCCTTTATGTTATCGTATTTTGCAGGTGATGCAGCCCTTTGGTCAATTCCTTTTGTGGAGAGTGATGACCCGATTCTCTATAATTTGACTAACTTTGAACGTGCTTTGAAAAAGATTTTTGCGAAGCATGTTTTTGTTCAATCTGCTGATAACGAGTTGTTAGGTCTGAAACAAGGTACTTCTGATCTACTCCACTATATTTCACAGTTTAATCGCTTAGTTCTAGAGGCCAGATGGCCCTATGATAAGAGAATTTCCATCTTTTATAGAGGTTTAAGAGACGATTTAAAAGATATGGTGACTCAAATTCTGGAACCCCCTGATGATATCACTGACTTCATTGATTTAGTGGTAAAACTGAATAACCGATTAAACGAAAGAAAGGGAGAAAAAGGTAAGAGTGATAACAAATTGTTATTTGTAAAGGAAAGAGGTACTACGCCTCGTGAGGTCTCTTCTAGAGTAGAGGCGGTAGAACCTATGCAAATAGGAACAGTTCGGGGTCCTCTATCAAAAGAGGAAAAAGACAAGAGGCGAAAAATGAATCAATGCCTGTACTGCGGGAAGACAGGTCATTTTGTTAAGGATTGCCCTACTCGTCCAGTTAAAAATAAGACTAAGGCTTCTGATATTGCGGCTGTTCAACAGCCATCGGAAAACTAGAAAGCTCGGCTAATGATGAGGTCAGTTTGTCGAGTGCTGTTTCTAATTTGGCCTCTATTGCTCCACCGTCTAGTTGCAAACACTTTTGTATCATAGTAGAGTTAAGGAGTTTACTTTCCACCTCTCCAGTAAAAAGAGTTGAAGCAGTCATTGATTCGGGAGCAACAGGAAATTTTATTGACTCACATTTTTTCTCTCAATTAGGGTTTAAATCCATCCTAAAAGATCATCCGGAAATAGTGAGAGCAGTAGATGGGAAAGAGCTAACTTCCGGGCCCATCAGTAGACAATCTGAGATTTTAGAAATGGACAGTTCGCCTATTCATAGGGAAAGAATTACTTTTGATTTAATCGATGCACCCCAATTCAGACTAATTTTGGGAATTCCTTGGTTGATTTCACACAACCCCCAGATAAATTGGGAGTCCAAGACTTTGACTTTCAAGTCCTCTCGTTGCATAGATCAATGCTTTCTTTTAAATAGAAAAGAGGATGTTATTCAAGGACTTGACTTTAGTACTGAATCTACTAGTGTTTTGATGTTGGAAGGGGTTCCTTCTGTTTATTCTGACCTCTCCGACGTCTTTGATAAAAAGAAAGCTAACACACTTCCTCCTCACAGGGATTTTGATTGCAGGATAGACCTAGTTCCCGGAGCAACCTTGCCCTGTAGCAGAATTTACGCGTTAACAGAGAAAGAAAATCTACACCTTAGGGAGTACCTAGATGAATTCTTGGCTAACGGGTTCATCCGACATTCCAAGTCGCCTGTGTCATCAGCTCTCTTTTTTATTCCTAAAAAAGGGGGGGAATTGCGCACGTGCATCGATTACAGGGCTCTGAATAACGTGACCATTAAGAACAGGTACCCTTTACCTCTGATTCCAACATTACTAGATCAAGTTAAAAAGGCCACTATTTATACTAAATTGGACTTACGCGGGGCTTATCACCTTGTTAGAGTCAGAAAAGGCGACGAATGGAAAACTGCATTCAGAACCAAATTCGGCCTTTTCGAATACCAAGTGATGCCTTTCGGACTTTGTAATGCCCCTGCTGCCTTCCAATTTTTTATAAACGAAGTCTTACATGAGTTCTTAGATGTATGTTGTGTTGTCTACATAGATGACATCTTGATTTTTTCCAACTCAGAAGAAGAACATGTACAGCAGGTTCGGGCTATTCTTCAAAAATTGCTTTCCAACTCTCTATTCGTAAAATTGGAGAAAAGTCTGTTTCACGTTTCTAGAGTGGATTTTTTAGGATATATCATCAGCCCTAACGGTATTGAAATGGACCCCAAGAAGGTGGAAGCAGTAAATTCTTGGCCTAGCCCTTCTTCAGTGAAACGGGTTCAGAGCTTTTTGGGCTTTGCAAATTTCTACCGCCGTTTCATCCAAGATTTCTCCCAGATCATTACACCCATCACCAAATTGTTGCGTAAAGGATCAAGATTCGTCTGGACAGACCAGGCAGAATTGGCTTTCTTAGAATTAAAGAAAAGATTTACCACTGCTCCCATCTTAAGTCACCCAGACCCCAGTCAGCCTTTCATTGTTGAAGCTGATGCCTCGCAGTTGGCGCTTGGGGGGATCCTATCTCAAAGAAATACTGACACAGGCCAAATGCATCCCATAGCCTTCTACTCCAGGAAGCTCTCTGAAGCTGAATTGAACTATGCCATAGCCGATAAAGAACTTTTAGCAATAAAAGCAGTTTTTGAAGAATGGCGTCATTACCTGCTCGGTGCTCGACACCCAGTCACAATATACACGGATCATAGGAATCTTCAAGCATTAAGATCTGTAAAGGCTTTATCCGCTAGACAGTTGAGGTGGTCAATGTTCTTTAATGATTATGATTTCGTGATCACGTATCGTCCAGGAAAAGAAAATTTGAAGGCTGATGCCTTATCTAGAATTGGGTACAATTTAACTGAACAAACTGAATCTTCTACTGAAAGTCAACCAGTAATTCCAAACTCTCGTTTTCAAGCTAGTATATCCTGTTGTCCAGTAATTTCTGATATCAAAAGAGAACTAACTTCTAAAGGACTGGATGAGTGGAAAAAGAAGTACCCTCTTCTTCAGCAAAGAGATGATTTGATTTTTATGCAAGATCTCGTTTTTGTTCCCACTGTAAAGATCAGGGAAGAGATATTTCATTTTCATCATGATACTTCTTTGACTGCTCATCCTAGTGCGATGAAAACATACGAATTAATCAAAAGAACCTTTTGGTGGCCTTCCATGTTTAAGGATGTACAAGATTTTGTGGAAACTTGTAGTGTTTGTATTCAAAACAAACCCTTACATCAAGCTCCTAGTGGTCTGTTAACTCCACTCCCAATTCCACCTCAACCTTGACACACTATTTCTTTGGATTTTATTGTGGAACTTCCTATCACCAAAAAGGGGTTTTCTACTATCCTGACCATAGTTGACCAGTTTTCACGTATGGCTCATTTTGTTCCCTTAAAGAAATTACCTACTGCTTTGGAATTAGCTCATCTGGTAATGACAAATGTGATTCGATTACATGGTATTCCTTCGGTGGTCATTTCCGATAGAGGGTCTCAGTTTGTTTCCCGAGTTTGGCAGAATTTGAGTACTCTTTTAAACATGGAAGTCCGCCTATCTTCTAGTTACCATCCTCAAACGGATGGTTTAACCGAACGCACTAATCAGACCATTGAACAGTTTATTCGCTGTATGTTAACTAGTGCAGAGGAAGAATGGTCAGATCTAATCAGTCAGTTGGAGTTTGCTTACAATAACGTAGATCATACTTCTCTTGGGATGTCTCCATTCTTCTGTAATTAAGGTTATCATCCAAAAAATTTCCCTGAGGAAATAAAAAAGCTAGATACTGTACCAGCTATTACAAGTTATGTTTCCAAACTATCGTCTATCCAGGAACAAGCTGCCTTCAAACTTGCACAAGCGAAGGAATCTCAGAAAACATCTGCAGACAAACATAGGACTTTGCAACCACCTTATTCTTCTGGAGATAAAGTTTGGCTAAGCACCAAACATCTAAGAATAAAGGGAAATCGCAAATTTAACCCAAGATTTATTGGCCCTTTTGTGATAGAAAAAAGGTTATAAATCCGGTATGTGTCAAATTAACTCTTCCCTCTAAATACAAAATCCATCCTGTATTTCATGTGTCCTTGATCAAACCCTTCCTTCCAAACACTCGAATAATCCAGCCCCCGTCTTCTTTAACGATAGATGGAGACTCCGAATTTGAGGTAAAATCTATCTTAGATTCCAAGAGAAGTCGAGGGAAATTATTTTATCTGGTGGATTGGAGGGGATACGGTCCTGAGGAAAGATCGTGGGAACCTTTGGAGAACCTAAAGAATGCTCCTAAGTTAGTGAAATCGTTTCATGCTCGTCATCCAGATAAACCAAGACCCGTTCTGCCCGTTTTGGGGGGGATCTTGAGGAGGGAGTACTGTCATGGTTCCCCTCGACCTCCAGATTAGGAAGGTCAGAGGTTGATAATTACTAGAAAACCCACCCCTGTCCCGTGCACCGGCACCTCATAAGTAATGTGTTGTGTTTGTGTGATCACAGTTTTATATTGAATGTTGTTGTAACAGTTAGCATGTTTTCTGGGACTCGAAGGTTTTGCGTGTAAATTATCATATAAAGTGACATTGTTTAAATGAACCTTCCTTCTTTTGAGCCTTGTTTTACATAGAGCCACTATCGGCTTGTAGCGGAAGAAGAAGGAAGCTTGGGTTTCCGAGAGCCGCGTTCGGCTCTCGGTGTTGCGGACGCATGAGTGCGCACAAGAGAAGAAGCTTTGGTTTGCTGAGAGCCGCGTTCGGCTTTCAGCGCTGCAGATGCGTGCGTGCGCACGTAATTTTGGGTGCGGTTGACTATTTAAACCGCACCCAAGCTTTCCGAAGCGCTTTGCCTTCTGCTGGAGTAGCTGAAGGATCGCGCTGGCATTCTCCTCGCGCCTAAAGGAATTTCAACGCTCGCCACACCCTGCGCCACCGGACATCTGCAATCTGATCAAGGAGCCAAACCTGAAAGAAAAGAAAGACAAAAGTTAAGTGCATCTTCAGATACTTCAATGTTAAGGCGCCCATCGCAAGAAAGATCGGTCAAGGACTTTGCTCACATGGTTTCTTGATTCTTGTTTTTAAGACCGCTTTCTTTCAGACTTTCAGTCATTGTAAGAGACTAATCTTATTTTCTTTGAACGGCCTATTTAGTTCACTTAATACTGGATTAAGTCAGTAAGCATTGCAAGACGTATTTATTGTAATGTGAGATGTAAAGACTATGTGGTTTTGAAAAGTCATTTGATATTTAATGTACTCAAAATCTTTTGGGAAAGTTGTTTAGAAGAGAGTAGGTGTGTCTTTTACTGTGTTGCAACAGGCTTCAACACAAGGGAGTAAGAGAACCACTTCTTCAACAACAGTCTTTCTACTACTCAAGTAAGTTCGAATGAAGAGAGGGAATTTAGGAGAGACTCAATAATAGAACACTAGTAAATTCCCCTCTTGTTTTCTCTAGTTCCTGGGAGCGTGACTTCAACGTATCTTCAAGGGACTTCTTCTTCTTCACGTCACAACTCCACGACTTCCCCTCTCATCCACGACAAGAAATACTGGACGAAGGACTGTTTAAATCTGATCGCAGGTAGGATTCTAGAACTTGGGGGTTCAAGGGGTCTAGCGCTTGAGGGCAAAGGGGGGTAACAAGGGGTCTAGGTAGCTCATTAAGAAACCGTAGTAAAATATCACTTGCTTGTTGTTCTGCAGGTCGACAGCAAAACCCCTTCTTCATCTCATCACGTCCAGTACCGGCCCTCCTCCCAAAGGTCTAGTTCTATTCTTTGCTGTGTATTTAGTAGACGGCAAGTTTATAGTTAGATTTCTGGGAAGTTGGTCCCTTGCGTCTCTGCGAAAACTTCTACGTCGTCCAAGATCTTCGGTGTTTGCTCAAGGTAAGGGACGACGTAGTTTTGGCTTTTGACAGCTGTCCTGCCCCCTCGTTGCTTGTGCTTGATCTCCTGCCCCCCTTGTTGCTTGTGATTGCTGTCCTGCCCCCTCATTGCTTGTGCTTGCTGTCCTGAACTTCTTGTTGCTTGCGCTTGCTGTGCTGCCCCCCTCATTGCTTGTGCTTGCTGTCCTGCCCCCTCGTTGCTTGTGCTTGCTCTCCTACCCCCTCGTTGCTTGTGCTTGCTTTCCTGCCCCCCGCGTTGCTCTCCTGTCCCCCCTCGTTGCTTGTGCTTGCTCTCTTGCCCCCCTCGTTGCTTGTGTTTGCTGTCCTGCCACCTCGTTGCTTGTGCTTGCTCTCCTGCCCCCCCCTCATTGCTCATGCTTGCTGTCCAGCCCCCCTCGTTGCTTGTGCTTGCTCTCCTGCCCCCCCTCGTTGCTTGTACTTGCTCTCCTGCCCCCCCTCATTGCTTGTGCCTGCTCTCCTGCCGCCTCGTTGCTTTTGCTTGCTGTCCTGCCCCCCTCGTTGCTTGTGCTTGCTGTCCTGCCCCCCTTGTTGCTTGTGATTTCTGTCCTGCCCCTCCTCGTTGCTTGTGCTTGCTGTCCTGCCCCTCGTTGTTTATTGCTGGCGCTCCTGCCACCCCCCTCGTTGCTTGTGCTTGCTCTCCTTTTCCCCTCGTTGCTTGTGCTTGATCTCCTGCCCCTCCTCGTTGCTTGTGCTTGCTGTCCTGCCCCCTCATTGCTTGTGCTTGCTGTCCGGCCCCCTCGTTGCTTGTGCTTGCTTTCCTGCCCCCCTTGTTGCTTGTGCTTGCTGTCCTGCCCCCTTTTTGCTCGTGCTTGCTCTCCTACCCCCATGTTGCTTGTGCTTGCTCTCCTGCCCCCCCTCGTTGCTTGTGCTTGCTGTCCTTCCCTCTCGTTGCTCGTGCTTGCTCTCTTGCCCCTCGTTGTTGCTTGTGCTTGCTTTCCTACCCCCTCTCATTGCTTGTGCTTGCTTTCCTCCCCCCCCTCGTTGCTTGTGCTGGCTGTCCTGCCCCCCTCGTTGCTCGTGCTTGCTCTCCTACCCCCTCGTTGCTTGTGCTTGCTTTCCTGCCCCCCTCGTTGCTTGTGCTTGCTGTCCTGCCCCCTTGTTGCTCGTGCTTGCTCTCCTGCCCCCACGTTGCTTGTGCTTGCTCTCCTGCCCACTCGTTGCTTGTGCTTGCTCTCCTGCCCCCTGTTTGCTTGTGCTTGCTCTCCTGCCCCCTCATTGCTCGTCCTTGATCTCTTGCCCCCCTCGTTGCTTGTGCTTGCTGTCCTGCCCCCTCGTTGCTTGTGCTTATTGTCCTGCCCCCTTGTTGCTCGTGCTTGCTCTCCTGCCCCCCTCGTTGCTAATGCTTGCTGTCCTGCCCCCCTCATTGCTTGTGCTTGCTTTCCTGCCCCCCTCATTGCTCGTGCTTGCTGTCCTGCCCCCCTCATTGCTCCTGCTTGCTCTCCTGACCCCCTCGTTGATTGTGCTTGCTCTCCTGCCCCCTTGTTGCTTGTGCTTGCTCTCCGGCCCCCTTCATTGCTTGTGCTTGCTGTCCTGCCCCCTCATTGCTCGTGCTTGCTCTACTGTCCCCTCGTTGTTTGTGCTTGTTGTCCTGCCGCATCGTTGATTGTGCTTGCTCTCCTGCCCCCCTCGTTGCTTGTGCTTGCTGTCCTGCCCCCCTTGTTGCTTGTGCTTGTTGTCCTGCCCCCTCGTTGCTTGTGCTTACTCTCCTGCCACCCCCCTTGTTGCTTGCGCTTGCTCTCCTGCCCCCCTCATTGCTTGTGCTTGCTGTCCTGCCCCCCTCATTGCTTGTGCTTGCTGTCCTGCCCCCCTCATTGCTTGTGCTTGCTGTCCTGCCCCCCTCGTTGCTCGTGCTTGCTCTCCTGCCCCCCTCGTCGCTTGTGCTTGCTCTCCTGCCCCCCTCGTTGCTTGTGCTTGCTGTCCTGCCCCCCCCTCGTTGATTGTGCTTGCTCTCCTGCCCCCTCGTTGCTTGTGCTTGCTCTATTGCTCCCTCGTTGCTTGTGCTTACTCCCTTGCCTCCTCGTTGCTTGTGCTTGCTCCCTTGACCCCCTCGTTGGTTGTGCTTGCTCTCCTGTCCCCCCTTGCTGGTTATGCTGCCACCTCATGCTTGCTGTTATGCCCCCTTGTTGCTTGTGCTTGCTGTCCTGCCCCCCTTATTGCTTGTGCTTGCTGTCCTGCCCCCTCGTTGCTTGTGCTTGCTGTCCTGCCCCCCCTCGTTGCTTATGCTTGCTCCGTTGCCCCCTCATTGCTTGTGCTTGCTGTCCTACCCCCCTCATTGCTTGTGCTTCCTGTCCTGCCCCCCCTCGTTGCTTGTGCTTGCTCTCTTGCCCACCCTCATTGCTCGTGCTTGCTGTTCTGCCCCCATCATTGCTCGTGCTTGCTCTCCTGCCCCCGTCATTGCTCGTGCTTGCTCTCCTGCCCGCCCTCGTTGCTTGTGCTTGCTCTCTTGCCCCCCTCGTTGCTTGTGTTTGCTGTCCTGCCACCTCGTTGCTTGTGCCTGCTCTCCTGCTGCCTTGTTGCTTGTGCTTGCTGTCTTGCCCCCCTCGTTGCTTGTCCTTGCTGTCCTGCCCCCCCTTGTTGCTTGTGCTTGCTGTCCTGCCCCCCTCGTTGCTTGTGCTTGCTGTCCTGCCCCTCGTTGCTTTTTGCTTGCGCTCCTGCCACCCCCCTTGTTGCTTGTGCTTGCTCTCCTGCCCCCCTTGTTGCTTGTGCTTGCTCTCCTGCCCCCCCTCGTTGCTTGTGCTTGCTCTCCTGCCCCCCTCATTGCTTGTGCTTGCTGTCCTGCCGCCTAGTTGCTTGTGCTTTCTGTCCGGCCCCCTCGTTGCTTCTGCTTGCTTTGCTGCCCCTCTCGTTGCTTGTGCTTGCTGTCCTGCCCCCTCGTTGCTTGTGCTTGCTGTCCTGCCCCCTCGTTGCTCGTGCTTGCTCTCCTGCCCCCCTTGTTGCTTGTGCTTGCTGTCCTGACCCCCCTCGTTGCTAATGCTTGCTGTCCTTCCCCCTCGTTGCTTGTGCTTGCTGTCCTGCCCCCCTCATTGCTTGTGCTTGCTTTCCTGCCCCCACTCATTGCTTGTGCTGGCTGTCCTGCCCCCCTCGTTGCTCGTGCATGCTGTCCTGCCCCCCTCATTGCTCGTGCTTGCTGTCCTGCCCCCCTCGTTGCATGTGCTTGCTCTCCTGCCCCCTCATTGCTCGTGCTTCCTCCCCTGCCCCCCTCGTTGCATGTGGTTGCTGTCCTTCCCCCCCTCGTTGCTTGTGCTTGCTGTCCTTCCCCCTCGTTGCTCGTGCTTGCTCTCCTGCCCCTCCTTGTTGCTTGTGCTTGCTGTCCTACCCTCCTCATTGCTTGTGCTTGCTTTCCTCCCCCCCCTCGTTGCTTTTGCTGGCTGTCCTGCCCCCCTCGTTGCTCGTGCTTGCTGTCCATCCCCCCCTCATTGCTCGTGCTTGCTGTCCTGCCCCCCTCGTTGCTCGTGCTTGCTCTCCTGCCCCCATTGTTGCTTGTGCTTGGTCTCCTGCCCCCCTCGTTGCTTGTGCTTGCTCTCCTGCCCCCTCGTTGCTTGTGCTTGCTCTCCTGCCCCCCTCATTGCTTGTGCTTGCTGTCCTGCGCCCCCTCGTTGCTTGCGCTTGCTGTGCTGCCCCCCTCATTGCTTGTGCTTCCTCCCTGCCCCCTCGTTGCTTGTGCTCGCTCTCCTGCCCCCTCGTTGCTTGTGCTTGCTTTCCTGCCCCCCCTCGTTGCTTGTGCTTGCTCTCCTGCCCCCTTGTTGCTCGTGCTTGCTCTCCTGCCCCCACTTTGCTTGTGCTTGCTCTCCTGCCACCTCGTTGCTTGTGCTTGCTTTCCTGCCACCCCTCATTGCCTGTGCTGGCTGTCCTGCCCCCCTCGTTGCTCGTGCTTGCTGTCCTGCCCCCCTCATTGCTCGTGCTTGCTGTCCTGCCCCCCTCGTTGCTTGTGCTTGCTCTCCTGTCCCCTTATTGCTTGTGCTTGCTCTCCTGCCCCCTCGTTGCTCGTCCTTGCTCTCTTGCCCCCCTCGTTGCTTGTGCTTGCTGTCCTGCCCCCTCGTTGCTTGTGCTTATTGTCCTTGCCCCTTGTTGCTCGTGCTTGCTCTCCTGCCCCCCTTGTTGCTTGTGCTTGCTGTCCTGCCCCCCCTTGTTGCTTGTGCTTGCTGTCCTTCCCCCTCGTTGCTCGTGCTTGCTCTCCTAGCCCCCCTCGTTGCTAATGCTTGCTGTCCTGCCCCACCATTGCTTGTGCTTGCTTTCCTGCCCCCCTCATTGCTCCTGCTTGCTGTTCTGCCCCCCTCATTGCTCCTGCTTGCTCTCCTGCCCCCCTCGTTGCTTGTGCTTGCTCTCCTGCCCCCTCGTTGCTTGTGCTTGCTCTCCTGCCCCCCTCATTGCTTGTGCTTGATGTCCTGCCCCCTCATTGCTTGTGCTTGCTCTACTGTCCCCTCGTTGTTTGTGCTTGTTGTCCTGCCGCATCGTTGATTGTGCTTGCTGTCCTGCCCCCCTCGTTGCTTTTGCTTGCTGTCCTGCCCCCCTTGTTGCTTGTGCTTGCTGTCCTGCCCCCCTTGTTGCTTGTGCTTGCTGTCCTGCCCCCTCGTTGCTTGTGCTTACTCTCCTGCCACCCCCCTTGTTGCTTGCGCTTGCTCTCCTGCCCCCCCTCGTTGCTTGTGCTTGCTGTCCTGCCCCCCCTCATTACTTGTGCTTGCTGTCCTGCCCGCCTCATTGCTCGTTCTTGCTGTCCTGCTCCCCTCGTTGCTCGTGCTTGCTCTCCTGCCCCCTCGTCGCTTGTGCTTGCTCTCCTGCCCCCTCGTTGCTTGTGCTTGCTGTCCTGGCCCCCTCGTTGCTTGTGCTTGCTCTCCTGCCCCCTCATTGTTTGTGCTTGCTCTCCTGCCCCCTCGTTGCTTGTGCTTGCTCTACTGCCCCCTCGTTGCTTGTGCTTGCTTTCATGCCCCCTCGTCGCTTGTGCCTGCTCTCCTGCCCCCTCATTGCTTGTGCTTACTCCCTTGCCCCCTCGATGCTTGTGCTTGCTCCCTTGACCCCCTCGTTGCTCCTGCTGGCTGTCCTGCCCTGTTGCTTGTGCTTGCTGTCCTGCCCCCTCGTTGCTTGTGTTTGCTGTCCTGCCCCCCCTCGTTGCTTGTGCTTGCTCTACTGCCCCCTTCGTTGCTTGTGCTTGCTCTCCTGCCCCCCTCGTTGCTTGTGCTTGCTCTCCTGCCCCCCCTAGTTGCTTGTGCTTGCTGTCCTGCCCCCTGGTTGCTTGGGTTTGCTCTCCTGCCCCTTCGTTGCTTGTGCTTGCTGTATTGCCCCCTCGTTGCTTGTGCTTGATCTCCTGCCCCCTCTTGTTGCTTGTGCTTGCTGTCCTGCCCCCTCATTGCTTGTGCTTCCTGTCCTGCCCCCCTCCTTGCTTGCGCTTGCTGTGCTGCCCCCCTCATTGCTTGTGCTTGCTGTCCTGCCCCCTCGTTGCTTGTGCTTGTTCTCCTGCCCCCTCGTTGCTTGTGCTTGCTTTCCTGCCCCCCTCGTTGCTTGTGCTTGCTGTCCTGCTCCCTTGTTGCTCGTGCTTGCTCTTCTGCCCCCACGTTGCTTGTGCTTGCTCTCCTGCCCCCCTCATTGCTCGTGCTTGCTGTCCTGCCCCCCTCGTTGCTCGTGCTTGCTCTCCTGCCCCCTCGTTGCTTGTGCTTGCTCTCCTGCCCCCCTCGTTGCTTGTGCTTGCTGTCCTGCCCCCTCGTTGCTTGTGCTTGATCTCCTGCCCCCCTTGTTGCTTGTGCTTGCTGTCCTGCCCCCTCATTGCTTGTGCTTGCTTTCCTGCCCCCCTCATTGCTTGTGCTTGCTGTCCTGCTCCCTTGTTGCTCGTGCTTGCTCTTCTGCCCCCACGTTGCTTGTGCTTGCTCTCCTGCCCCCCTCATTGCTCGTGCTTGCTGTCCTGCCCCCCTCGTTGCTCGTGCTTGCTCTCCTGCCCCCTCGTTGCTTGTGCTTGCTCTCCTGCCCCCCTCGTTGCTTGTGCTTGCTGTCCTGCCCCCTCGTTGCTTGTGCTTGATCTCCTGCCCCCCTTGTTGCTTGTGCTTGCTGTCCTGCCCCCTCATTGCTTGTGCTTGCTGTCCTGCCCTTCTCGTTGCTTGCGCTTGCTGTGCTGCCCCCCTCATTGCTTGTGCTTGCTGTCCTGCCCCCACGTTGCTTGTGCTTGCTCTCCTACCCCCTCGTTGCTTGTGCTTGCTTTCCTGCCCCCCTCGTTGCTCGTGCTTGCTCTCCTGCCCCCACGTTGCTTGTGCTTGCTCTCCTGCCCCCTCATTGCTTGTGCTTGCTCTCCTGCCCCCTGTTTGCTTGTGCTTTCTCTCCTGCCCCCTCATTGCTCGTCCTTGATCTCTTGCCCCCCTCGTTGCTTGTGCTTGCTGTCCTGCCCCCTCGTTGCTTGTGCTTATTGTCCTGCCCCCTCGTTGCTCGTGCTTGCTCTCCTGCCCCCCTCGTTGCTAATGCTTGCTGTCCTGCCCCCCTCATTGCTTGTGCTTGCTTTCCTGCCCCCCTCATTGCTCATGCTTGCTGTCCTGCCCCCCTCATTGCTCCTGCTTGCTCTCCTGACCCCCTCGTTGATTGTGCTTGCTCTCCTGCCCCCTTGTTGCTTGTGCTTGCTCTCCGGCCCCCTTCATTGCTTGTGCTTGCTGTCCTGCCCCCTCATTGCTCGTGCTTGCTCTACTGTCCCCTCGTTGTTTGTGCTTGTTGTCCTGCCGCATCGTTGATTGTGCTTGCTCTCCTGCCCCCCTTGTTGCTTGTGCTTGCTGTCCTGCCCCCTCTTTGCTTGTGCTTACTCTCCTGCCACCCCCCTCGTTGCTTGCGCTTGCTCTCCTGCCCCCCTCGTTGCTTGTGCTTGCTGTCCTGCCCCCCTCATTGCTTGTGCTTGCTGTCCTGCCCCCCTCGTTGCTCGTGCTTGCTCTCCTGCCCCCCTCGTCGCTTGTGCTTGCTCTCCTGCCACCCTCGTTGCTTGTGCTTGCTGTCCTGCACCCCCCTCGTTGATTGTGCTTGCTCTCCTGCCCCCTCATTGTTCGTGCTTGCTCTCCTGCCCCCTCGTTGCTTGTGCTTGCTCTATTGCTCCCTCGTTGCTTGTGCTTGCTTTCCTGCCCCCTCATTGCTTGTGCTTGCTCTCCTGCCCCCTCGTTGCTTGTGCTTACTCCCTTGCCTCCTCGTTGCTTGTGCTTGCTCCCTTGACCCCCTCGTTGGTTGTGCTTGCTCTCCTGTCCCCCCTTGCTGGTTATGCTTGCTCTCCTGCCCCCCCTCGTTGCTTGTGCTTGCTGTCCTGCCACCTCATGCTTGCTGTTATGCCCCCTTGTTGCTTGTGCTTGCTGTCCTGCCCCCCTTATTGCTTGTGCTAGCTGTCCTGCCCCCTCATTGCTTGTGCTTGCTGTCCTGCCACCCTCGTTGCTTGTGCTTGCTGTCCTGCCACCTCTTACTTGCTGTCTTGCACCCTCATTGCTTGTGCTTGCTTTCCTGCCCCCTCGTTGCTTGTGCTTGCTCTCCTGCCCCCCCACGTTGCTTGTGCTTGCTCTCCTGCCCCCCTCGATGCTTGTGCTTTCTCTACTGCCCCCCTCGGTGCTCCTGCTGGCTGTCCTGCCCCATTGCTTATGCTTGCTGTCCTGCCCCCTCGTTGCTTGTGCTTGCTGTCCTGCCCCCCCCTCGTTGCTTATGCTTGCTCCGTTGCCCCCTCATTGCTTGTGCTTGCTGTCCTGCCCCCCCCTCATTGCTTGTGCTTGCTGTCCTGCCCCCCCTCGTTGCTTGTGCTTGCTCTCTTGCCCACCCTCATTGCTTGTGCTTGCTGTCCTGCCCCAATCATTGCTTGTGCTTGCTCTCCTGCCCCCGTCATTGCTCGTGCTTACTCTCCTGCCCCTCCTCGTTGCTTGTGCTTGCTCTCTTGCCCCCCTCGTTGCTTGTGTTTGCTGTCCTGCCACCTCGTTGCTTGTGCCTGCTCTCCTGCTGCCTTGTTGCTTGTGCTTGCTGTCTTGCCCCCCCTCGTTGCTTGTGCTTGCTGTCCTGCCCCCCTTGTTGCTTGTGCTTGCTGTCCTGCCCCCCTCGTTGCTTGTGATTGCTGTCCTGCCCCTCGTTGCTTTTTGCTTGCGCTCCTGCCACCCCCTTGTTGCTTGTGCTTGCTCTCCTGCCCCCCTCGTTGCTTGTGCTTGCTCTCCTGCCCCCCTCATTGGTTTTGCTTGCTGTCCTGCCGCCTAGTTGCTTGTGCTTTCTGTCCGGCCCCCTCGTTGCTTCTGCTTGCTTTGCTGCCCCTCTCGTTGCTTGTGCTTGCTGTCCTGCTCCCTCATTGTTCGTGCTTCCTCCCCTGCCCCCCTCGTTGCATGTGGTTGCTGTCCTGCCCCCCTCGTTGCTTGTGCTTGCTGTCCTTCCCCCTCGTTGCTCGTGCTTGCTCTCCTGCCCCTCCTTGTTGCTTGTGCTTGCTGTCCTACCCCCCTCATTGCTTGTGCTTGCTTTCCTCCCCCCCTCGTTGCTTTTGCTGGCTGTCCTGCCCCCCTCATTGCTCGTGCTTGCTGTCCATCCCCCCTCATTGCTCGTGCTTGCTGTCCTGCCCCCCTCGTTGCTCGTGCTTGCTCTCCTGCCCCCCTCGTTGCTTGTGCTTGCTCTCCTGCCGCCTCGTTGCTTGTGGTTGCTCTCCTGCCCCCTCATTGCTTGTGCTTGCTGTCCTGCGCCCCCTCGTTGCTTGTGCTTGCTGTGCTGCCCCCCTCATTGCTTGTGCTTCCTCCCTGCCCCCTCGTTGCTTGTGCTCGCTCTCCTGCCCCCTCGTTGCTTGTGCTTGCTTTCCTGCACCCCCTCGTTGCTTGTACTTGCTGTCCTGCCCCCTTGTTGCTCGTGCTTGCTCTCCTGCCCCCACGTTGCTTGTGCTTGCTCTCCTGCCACCTCGTTGCTTGTGCTTGCTTTCCTGCCCCCCCTCATTGCTTGTGCTGGCTGTCCTGCCCCCCCTCGTTGCTCGTGCTTGCTGTCCTGCCCCCCTCAATGCTCGTGCTTGCTGTCCTGCCCCCCGCGTTGCTTGTGCTTGCTCTCCTGCCCCCTTATTGCTCGTGCTTGCTCTCCTGCCCCCTCGTTGCTCGTCCTTGCTCTCTTGCCCCCCTCGTTGCTTGTGCTTGCTGTCCTGCCCCCTCGTTGCTTGTGCTTATTGTCCTGCCCCCTCGTTGCTCGTGCTTGCTCTCCTGCCCCCCTTGTTGCTTGTGCTTGCTGTCCTGCCCCCCCTTGTTGCTTGTGCTTGCTGTCCTTCCCCCTCGTTGCTCGTGCTTGCTCTCCTAGCCCCCCTCGTTGCTAATGCTTGCTGTCCTGCCCCCCCATTGCTTGTGCTTGCTTTCCTGCCCCCCTCATTGCTCCTGCTTGCTGTTCTGCCCCCCTCATTGCTCCTGCTTGCTCTCCTGCCCCCCTCGTTGCTTGTGCTTGCTCTCCTGCCCCCTCGTTGCTTGTGCTTGCTCTCCTGCCCCCTCATTGCTTGTGCTTGATGTCCTGCCCCCTCATTGCTCGTGCTTGCTCTACTGTCCCCTCGTTGTTTGTGCTTGTTGTCCTGCCGCATCGTTGATTGTGCTTGCTGTCCTGCCCCCCTCGTTGCTTTTGCTTGCTGTCCTGCCCCCCTTGTTGCTTGTGCTTGCTGTCCTGCCCCCCTTGTTGCTTGTGCTTGCTGTCCTGCCCCCTCGTTGCTTGTGCTTACTCTCCTGCCCCCCTCATTGGTTTTGCTTGCTGTCCTGCCGCCTAGTTGCTTGTGCTTTCTGTCCGGCCCCCTCGTTGCTTCTGCTTGCTTTGCTGCCCCTCTCGTTGCTTGTGCTTGCTGTCCTGCTCCCTCATTGCTCGTGCTTCCTCCCCTGCCCCCCTCGTTGCATGTGGTTGCTGTCCTGCCCCCCTCGTTGCTTGTGCTTGCTGTCCTTCCCCCTCGTTGCTCGTGCTTGCTCTCCTGCCCCTCCTTGTTGCTTGTGCTTGCTGTCCTACCCCCCTCATTGCTTGTGCTTGCTTTCCTCCCCCCCTCGTTGCTTTTGCTGGCTGTCCTGCCCCCCTCATTGCTCGTGCTTGCTGTCCATCCCCCCCTCATTGCTCGTGCTTGCTGTCCTGCCCCCCTCGTTGCTCGTGCTTGCTCTCCTGCCCCCCTCGTTGCTTGTGCTTGCTCTCCTGCCGCCTCGTTGCTTGTGGTTGCTCTCCTGCCCCCTCATTGCTTGTGCTTGCTGTCCTGCGCCCCCTCGTTGCTTGCGCTTGCTGTGCTGCCCCCTCATTGCTTGTGCTTCCTCCCTGCCCCCTCGTTGCTTGTGCTCGCTCTCCTGCCCCCTCGTTGCTTGTGCTTGCTTTCCTGCACCCCCTCGTTGCTTGTACTTGCTGTCCTGCCCCCTTGTTGCTCGTGCTTGCTCTCCTGCCCCCACGTTGCTTGTGCTTGCTCTCCTGCCACCTCGTTGCTTGTGCTTGCTTTCCTGCCCCCCCCTCATTGCTTGTGCTGGCTGTCCTGCCCCCCCTCGTTGCTCGTGCTTGCTGTCCTGCCCCCCTCATTGCTCGTGCTTGCTGTCCTGCCCCCCGCGTTGCTTGTGCTTGCTCTCCTGCCCCCTTATTGCTCGTGCTTGCTCTCCTGCCCCCTCGTTGCTCGTCCTTGCTCTCTTGCCCCCCTCGTTGCTTGTGCTTGCTGTCCTGCCCCCTCGTTGCTTGTGCTTATTGTCCTGCCCCCTCGTTGCTCGTGCTTGCTCTCCTGCCCCCCTTGTTGCTTGTGCTTGCTGTCCTGCCCCCCCTTGTTGCTTGTGCTTGCTGTCCTTCCCCCTTGTTGCTCGTGCTTGCTCTCCTAGCCCCCCTCGTTGCTAATGCTTGCTGTCCTGCCCCCCCATTGCTTGTGCTTGCTTTCCTGCCCCCCTCATTGCTCCTGCTTGCTGTTCTGCCCCCTCATTACTCCTGCTTGCTCTCCTGCCCCCCTCGTTGCTTGTGCTTGCTCTCCTGCCCCCTCGTTGCTTGTGCTTGCTCTCCTGCCCCCCTCATTGCTTGTGCTTGATGTCCTGCCCCCTCATTGCTCGTGCTTGCTCTACTGTCCCCTCGTTGTTTGTGCTTGTTGTCCTGCCGCATCGTTGATTGTGCTTGCTGTCCTGCCACCCTCGTTGCTTTTGCTTGCTGTCCTGCCCCCCCTTGTTGCTTGTGCTTGCTGTCCTGCCCCCTTGTTGCTTGTGCTTGCTGTCCTGCCCCCTCGTTGCTTGTGCTTACTCTCCTGCCACCCCCCTTGTTGCTTGCGCTTGCTCTCCTGCCCCCCCTCGTTGCTTGTGCTTGCTGTCCTGCCCCCCCTCGTTACTTGTGCTTGCTGTCCTGCCCGCCTCATTGCTCGTTCTTGCTGTCCTGCTCCCCTCGTTGCTCGTGCTTGCTCTCCTGCCCCCTCGTCGCTTGTGCTTGCTCTCCTGCCCCCCTCGTTGCTTGTGCTTGCTGTCCTGGCCCCCTCGTTGCTTGTGCTTGCTCTCCTGCCCCCTCATTGTTTGTGCTTGCTCTCCTGCCCCCACGTTGCTTGTGCTTGCTCTACTGCCCCCTCGTTGCTTGTGCTTGCTTTCATGCCCCCTCGTCGCTTGTGCCTGCTCTCCTGCCCCCTCGTTGCTTGTGCTTACTCCCTTGCCCCCTCGTTGCTTGTGCTTGCTCCCTTGACCCCCTCGTTGCTCCTGCTGGCTGTCCTGCCCTGTTGCTTGTGCTTGCTGTCCTGCCCCCTCGTTGCTTGTGTTTGCTGTCCTGCCCCCCCTCGTTGCTTGTGCTTGCTCTCCTGCCCCCATCGTTGCTTGTGCTTGCTCTCCTGCCCCCCCTCGTTGCTTGTGCTTGCTGTCTTGCCCCCTGGTTGCTTGTGTTTGCTCTCCTGCCCCTTCGCTGCTTGTGCTTGCTGTACTGCCCCCTCGTTGCTTGTGCTTGATCTCCTGCCCCCCCTTGTTGCTTGTGCTTGCTGTCCTGCCCCCTCATTGCTTGTGCTTCCTGTCCTGCCCCCCTCCTTGCTTGCGCTTGCTGTGCTGCCCCCCTCATTGCTTGTGCTTGCTGTCCTGCCCCCTCGTTGCTTGTGCTTGCTCTCCTGCCCCCTCGTTGCTTGTGCTTGCTTTCCTGCCCCCCTCGTTGCTTGTGCTTGCTGTTCTGCTCCCTTGTTGCTCGTGCTTGCTCTCCTGCCCCCACGTTGCTTGTGCTTGCTCTCCTGCCCCCCTTGTTGCTTGTGCTTGCTGTCCTGCCCCCTCGTTGCTTGTGCTTGATCTCCTGCCTCCCTTGTTGCTTGTGCTTGCTGTCCTGCCCCCTCATTGCTTGTGCTTGCTGTCCTGAACTTCTTGTTGCTTGCGCTTGCTGTGCTGCCCCCCTCATTGCTTGTGCTTGCTGTCCTGCCCCCTCGTTGCTTGTGCTTGCTCTCCTACCCCCTCGTTGCTTGTGCTTGCTTTCCTGCCCCCCGCGTTGCTCTCCTGTCCCCCCTCGTTGCTTGTGTTTGCTGTCCTGCCACCTCGTTGCTTGTGCTTGCTCTCCTGCCCCCCCTCATTGCTCGTGCTTGCTGTCCTGCCCCCCCCGTTGCTTGTGCTTGCTCTCCTGCCCCCCTCGTTGCTTGTACTTGCTCTCCTGCCCCCCCTCATTGCTTGTGCCTGCTCTCCTGCCGCCTCGTTGCTTTTGCTTGCTGTCCTGCCCCCCTCGTTGCTTGTGCTTGCTGTCCTGCCCCCCTTGTTGCTTGTGATTTCTGTCCTGCCCCCCCTCGCTGCTTGTGCTTGCTGTCCTGCCCCTCGTTGCTTATTGCTGGCGCTCCTGCCACCCCCTCGTTGCTTGTGCTTGCTCTCCTTTTCCCCTCGTTGCTTGTGCTTGCTCTCCTGCCCACCTTGTTGCTTGTGCTTGCTCTCCTGCCCCTCCTCATTGCTTGTTCTTGCTGTCCTGCCCCCTCATTGCTTGTGCTTGCTGTCTGGCCCCCTCGTTGCTTGTGCTTGCTTTCCTGCCCCCCTTGTTGCTTGTGCTTGCTGTCCTGCCCCCTTGTTGCTCGTGCTTGCTCTCCTGCCCCATGTTGCTTGTGCTTGCTCTCCTGCCCCCTCGTTGCTTGTGCTTGCTGTCCTGCCCCCTTCATTGCTTGTGCTTGCTTTGCTGTCCCCCCTCATTGCTTGTGCTGGCTGTCCTGCCCCCCTCGTTGCTCGTGCTTGCTGTCGTGCCCCGCTCATTGCTCGTGCTTGCTGTCCTGGCGCCTCGTTGCTCGTGCTTGCTCTCCTGCCCCCCTCGTTTCTTGTGGTTGCTGTCCTGCCCCCCCTCGTTGCTTGTGCTTGCTGTCCTTCCCCCTTGTTGCTCGTGCTTGCTCTCTTGCCCCTCGTTGTTGCTTGTGCTTGCTTTCCTACCCCCTCTCATTGCTTGTGCTTGCTTTCCTCCCCCCCCTTGTTGCTTGTGCTGGCTGTCCTGCCCCCCTCGTTGCTCGTGCTTGCTCTCCTACCCCGTCGTTGCTTGTGCTTGCTTTCCTGCCCCCCTCGTTGCTTGTGCCTGCTGTCCTGCCCCCTTGTTGCTCGTGCTTGCTCTCCTGCCCCCACGTTGCTTGTGCTTGCTCTCCTGCCCCCTCGTTGCTTGTGCTTGCTCTCCTGCCCCCTGTTTGCTTGTGCTTGCTCTCCTGCCCCTTCATTGCTCGTCCTTGATCTCTTGCTCCCCTCGTTGCTTGTGCTTGCTGTCCATCCCCCTCGTTGCTTGTGCTTATTGTCCTGCCCCCTCGTTGCTTGTGCTTGCTCTCCTGCCCCCCTCGTTGCTAATGCTTCCTGTCCTGCCCCCCCCTTATTGCTTGTGCTTGCTTTCCTGCCCTCCTCATTGCTCGTGCTTGCTGTCCTGCCCCCCTCATTGCTCCTGCTTGCTCTCCTGACCCCTTTGTTGCTTGTGCTTGCTCTCCTGCCCCCTTGTTGCTTGTGCTTGCTCTCCTGCCCCCCTCATTGCTTGTGCTTGCTGTCCTGCCCACTCATTGCTCGTGCTTGCTCTACTGTCCCCTCGTTGTTTGTGCTTGTTGTCCTGCCGCATCGTTGATTGTGCTTGCTGTCCTGCCCCCCTCGTTGCTTTTGCTTGCTGTCCTGCCCGCCCTTGTTGCTTGTTGTTAGATGGGACCTGGAGGGTCGGCCGAGGACAGGGGGAGAGGTCTCCGGGGAGAGCCGTCTCCAGCGATCGTACAGACAAGTAACTTCCCCCCCACAGATGGACACCACACAAAGATAAGGTTTAACGTTCTTTATAAGCAAATCTTGAAGTACTGTAGTATGGTACAAGGAGGTCTGGACACAGGGGTCCCCTCGGTTCTTAGTCTCTTGGAAGGAAAAGGGGGTAGCGGGACAGTCTTGTTACCAACTGGTAGTGGATGAAATGATGGTAGCTCTCAATCCTCGAGCTTGGCGTTCTAGGAGGTCGGGCCGCGACAGCGCCAGCAGGTCCCGAGGAGATCGTAGGTGGTACCGGGCCGCGGCAGCGCCAGCAGGTCCCGAGGAGGTCGTAGATGGTAACGGGCCGCGGCAGCGCCAGCAGGTCCCGACGAGGATGAAGGTTGCAGAAGGCCGCGGCAGCGCCAGCAGGCAGGACGACAGTTCGCAAGGCAGGGCTGCGGCAGCGCCAACAGTCCGTCAAGGATGAGTTCTTCTAGGTGTCTCTCGACTCCAGGATACAACTGCCTTCCTGCTCTGGAGCTGCCCCAGTTGTAGGTCTGGCGCCCTTTGATGTCCGGACCCTCGCACTTGGAGGTCGGGAGGTCCGGGATGAGGGAGTCCAGACACCCAGTAGGGGGGTGGAGCCAGCGCCCGGGGAGGCTGGGGGCGATCGGCACCTGGCGGGGGAGAGCCATTAACGCTCCTCTCTCCCATTGACCTGCCAAGTGGTCCGCTCACCTCCTGGGTGGATGGTGGTGCCGGGATGTCGGGGCCTGGCCAGGCCCAGGGTTAGGGTCGAGCTGAGGCCACGCGGCCTCGTGGCGCAGTGTCCAAGATGGCGGCTGGGCCCGGGCAAGGGTACTGGCGGTGGCCCGGGCCAGTGATACCGAGATGTTCGGGGGCAGGTGTCCCGTGTGGGACGGGTCCCCGGTGACTTCTGTGGGTAGCTGCTGAAGGGTCGGTGCTCTGGCTCTGTCGTGCGGGGAGGGAGCGAGCCCGTTTCTGGGGCCTGTCCAACATGCGCCCCCCCCAGCTGAAGGCGGGGAGAGTCACCCATCCTCTTGGGGACTCTCCTCGTCGAGGCGGAAAAAGCGTGACAGGCCATCCGCATTGGCGTGGTCTTGGCCAGGGCGATGCTCCTCAGTGAAGTCCATCCCCTGCAGGGAGATGGTCCATCGCAACAGCTTGGGATTCTCCCCCCGCATCTGCATTAACCATTGCAGGGGGCGAGGATCTGTTTGTACCCGAAAGTGGGTACCGAAGAGGTAGGGTCGGAGCTTCTTGAGGGCCCACACCACTGCGAAGGCCTCCCGCTCGATGGTACTCCAGCGTTGTTCTCGGGCCAGCAGGCGTCGGCTGATGAAGGCCACTGGTTGGTCGACTCCCTCGGGGTTCAGTTGGGAGAGGACGGCCCCAATGCCATGGTCTGAGGCATCAGTCTGGACGATGAATTCCCGGCTGTAGTCGGGGGCCTGGAGCACCGGGGCGGTGC
This sequence comes from Lissotriton vulgaris, assembly GCF_964263255.1. NCBI lineage: Eukaryota > Metazoa > Chordata > Amphibia > Caudata > Salamandridae > Lissotriton > Lissotriton vulgaris. Next base: position 68,440 of record NW_028252626.1, on the reverse strand, counting down.
ACATGGCGGCCTTCAGCTTCTCGAAGGCCGCTTGACAGTCTGGGGTCCAATTGACCATTTTGGGATGCTTCTTGGATGTGAGTTCCGTGAGGGGCCCCACAATGCTGCCATAGTCTTTCACAAACCGCCGGTAGTATCCGGTGAGCCCCAAGAAGGCTCGTACCTCGGTCTGGGTGACGGGGAGCTGCCAGGACTGGATGGCAGCGATCTTGAGTTGAAGAGGGGCCACCAGACCGCTCCCCACTTGGTGTCTGAGGTAGGTGACGGACCCTTGGCCAATTTGGCATTTGCTGGCCTTGATGGTGAGGCCGGCTCGTTGAAGGGCCTGCAGGACCTCTCGGAGGTGGCAGAGGTGGTCGGACCAGTGGCGGCTGTAGACTGCGATATCGTCCAGGTAGGCGGCGCTGAAGTCTTCGAGGCCCGCCAATACCTGGTTCACAAGTCGTTGAAAAGTGGCTGGAGCGTTTTTCATACCGAAGGGCATCACTGTGAACTGGTAGTGCCCATCCGGGGTGGAGAAAGCGGATCGTTCTTGAGCCCTGGGGGTGAGGCCGATCTGCCAGTAGCCCGCTGTCAGGTCGAAGATGCTTAGGTAGCGGGCAGCCCCCATGCGGTCGACCAGTTCATCTGCTCGGGGGATAGGATGGGCGTCGGTTCGGGTGACAGCGTTCAGACCCCGATAGTCGACGCAGAACCGGAGCTCGGGGTGGTGCCCGGGGCAGCCGCTTTGGGTACCAGTAAGACTGGGCTGGCCCAGGGGCTGTCTGAGGGCTCGATGACTCCGAGTGTGAGCATTTTGGCGACCTCTTCTTGGATGCAGGCGCGCACCCGGTCGGGGACCCGGTATGCCCGGTGTCAGATAGCAGGACTGTCTCCAGTGTCCACGTCGTGAAGGCACCAGGGGGTGACCCCGGGGGTGAGGGAAAACAAGTTCGCAAATTGCAGCAGGAGGGCCCGACAGTCTCGCTGCTGTTCCGGGGTTAGGGCATCGGAGAGTCGGACCCCGTCCACGGAACCATCTTTTTCCCGGGTCCTCGGTAGGTCAGGGAGGGGCTCGGAGTCTTCTTCCGCCCCACTGTCCGTGGCCATCAGTAGGCTGAGTTCTGAGCGCATGAAGTGTGGTTTGAGTCTGTTGGCGTGGAGGACCCGGAGGGGGTTTCGGGGGGACTCCATGTCGATGAGATAGGTGACAGGGCCCTTGCGTTCGACCACCTTGAAGGGTCCTGTCCATTTATCTTGCAAGGCACACGGTTCGGTGGGGGACATCACCCACACCTGCTGACCAGGTTCGAACTCAATGGAGGAGGCATGTTGATCGTACCATTTCTTCATGTCCTCCTGACTGGCCTCAAGATTGGCTTTAGCGATCTCCCGGAATCGCCTGGTCTGGTTGCGGAGGGTCAGGAGGTACTTATAGACGTCTGGAGGGGTTTTCAGGGGGGCAATTTCCCATTCTTCTTTAACTAAGCTGAGAGGCCCTCGGACAGGGTGCCCGTACAGGAGCTCGAAAGGGCTGAAACCGAGGGACTTCTGGGGGACTTCTCGGTAGGCGAAGAGGAGGCATGGGAGGAGCACGTCCCACTGGCGGCGTAGGGGTTCCTCTAGCCCCATAATCATTCCCTTGAGGGTGCGGTTGAACCGCTCGACCAGTCCGTTTCCTTGTGGGTGATAGGGGGTTGTGAATCGGTAGGTGACTCCACACTGCTGCCAGAGGGATTTCATATATTTCGAAATAAAGTTCGTGCCCCGGTCACTGACGACCTCCCGGGGGAAGCCCACTCGTGAGAAGATTCCCATCAAGGCTCGGCCTACGACTGGTGCTGTCACTGTTCGGAGGGGAATGGCCTCGGGATAGCGGGTGGCGTGGTCCACCAGGACCAGGATGAATCGGTGCCCTTGTGCTGTTCGGGGGTCCAGGGGCCCCACAATGTCTATTCCCACCCGTTCGAACGGGGTGGTGACGACGGGGAATGGCTGTAGGGGTGCCTTGAGTTTTCGGCCGCTCTTTCCGCTGGCCTGGCAGGTGGGGCAGGCCCGGCAGTGGTTGGAAACGTCATTTCTCATCTTGGGCCAGTAAAAGTGAGTCACCAGACGGTTGTAGGTTTTGTCTTGCCCCAGGTGCCCAGCCAGGGGGACATCATGTGCCAAGTTCAACAGGAAGTCTCTGAAGCGGAGGGGCACCACCAGCACCCGACTGGCCCCCAATATGGCGATTCTCTGCTCGCTGTATAGTAAATCATTGTCCCAGTAGATCCAGTGCGCCCCTGCTGTGTCTCCCGCGCTCTGGGCGAGGGCTTGTTGTCGGAGTCCCTCGAGGGAGGGACAGGTCTTTTGTTCCTGCCGGAATTGTTCTTGGGTGGGCCCCCCCTCTTGACGCCACAGAGCCAGGTCTGGAAGGTCCTGGGGCTGAGCGGGCTCTTCCGGGGCTCGTTCTGGGGGGTCCGTAGGGACGGTGTCTTCCTCCGGAGTGATCGGGGGAGGAGGTGCTGGCCATTCGGGTTCTTCGGGTCTGGGGATGGCACGGGCGGCCATGGACCGGGTTGTTACGCACGCCCAGTCCGGGAGGCCCAACATCCCCAGGTGTTCTCTTCTCTCAACGGCCGCCCACGGGGAACTCTCGAGGTCGTTTCCCAGGAGGCAGTCCACGGGGGCATCATCGCGGACAGTCACTTTTAGCATGCCGGACACTCCTCCCCATTCAAAGGGGACACAGGCCATCCAACACAGGCTCTCAGAGTTGTCGGCCGATCGGGCGGGGCAAAGGACGTTTGGCAGGATTTGTTCTGGGGTCACCAGGTGACAGCGGACGGCTGTCACGCTGGCCCCGGTGTCACGCAGGGCTTCGGCCTTGCGTCCATTGATGTTCACCCACTGGCTGTACTTTCTAGTGTTCGCGGGTAGGGGGACCCGCGGGATCATGTCTCTTCCCCCTAGGCAAGCCAGGACCATGGCGGCAGGTTCCCACTCGGGCTGTTCTTGCTCGTATTCTTCATGCTCCTCGGACGTTTGTTCTTCTCCTAGGGCGGCGGCCGCGACCTGGCGGGGCCCGGGAGTCTGGTTCTTTGGGCAGTTCGGGTCGCTGGCATAGTGGCCGACCCGCTGGCACCGATGGCAAGTGACATTGGCTCGGAACCCTGGGCGCATCGGAGGGTTCCCCCGCCCAGCCGGGGGCGGGGTGTTGTTGGCGGGAGCTGCCGGGACGGCATCTCTGCTCCGGCCCTGGCCTCCTCCTCCTCGGGGACGATGGTGACCTTGGTTGTTTCGGTTCTGCTCGGTTGGCCCACTCCGGGCCACTCGGGTGCTCTCCCAATGGTCAGCCTCAGCGGCGAGCTGCCGAGGGTCAGTCAATTTACTGTCGAGGAGGTGCTGCCTGAGCTCGACAAAGCAGTTTTTGGAGAGGTGCTCCCATACAATGAGGTTGAAGAGTTGCTCGTATGTGGTTACGCGGCTACCCTTGATCCATCCCTTGAAGGCTCGGCTGAAATAGTTCACATATTCCACCCAAGTTGTACCCGGGATCCGGGTGCAGTCGCGGAACCTCTGGCGGTACATCTCGGGTGTGAGACCATAACGAGTGAGGAGGGCGGCCTTCATGTGATCATAGGACGTCATCTGATGGTCCGGGAGCTGTAGCAGGGCATCGCGGCCTTCATTGACGAACCTCCCCCATAGGGTGGCTCCCCACGATCGATCCGGTGGGAGGTCATGGCGATCTCATAGGCCTTGAACCACTGTTGTATGTCGTCGTTCCTATAATATTCTCGGACGACATCTTTAGGGATGTGGACTTTCGGTTCTGTAGCGCCCGGGGTGCGCGGTTGCTCGGGCACCCCTAGTTCTTTGTTTTGTTTTCGCAGTTCGATTTCCGCTAGCTTGCGCTCGTGTTCGTATGCCAGTCTTTTCTCTTCGAGTTCTCTTTGTCTTTGCTTTTCTTCCCGCTCTTCTCAGAGCCGTAAGTGTTCTAAGTTCATGTTAGACGGACCGGGAGGGTCGGCCGAGATTACGGGGAGAGGTCTCCAGGGAGAGCCGTCTCCAACGACTGTACAGATAAGTAACTTCCCCCCCACAGACGGACACCACACAAGATTGAAGGTTAACGAGACTTTATATGCAATTCTTAGGTTACGTCGATATGATACAAGGAGGTCTGGACTCAGGGGTCCCCTCGGTTCTGATCTCTGGTTGAGGAAAAGGGGTAGCGGGACAGTCTTAGTTACCAATGAGTTAAATAGCTCTCAATCCTCGAGCTCGGCGTGGTTGCTGATCGGGCCGTGGAGGAGCCAAGCAGGTCCCGAGATGGATGAAGGATGGTCGACGGGCCGTGGAGAAGCCAAGCAGGTCCCGATGAAGATGACGGTTACAACGGTCCGCGGCCTCGCCAGCAGATCCGGACGACGGTGAAGGATGAAGGTTACGACGGCTGTGGCAGCGCCAACAGGCAGGACGATGGTGCACAGGACAGAGCTACGGCAGCGCCAGTAGTCCGTCCAGGATGAGTTCCTCTTACGTCTCTCGACTCCAAGATACAACTGCCTTCCTGCTCTGGAGCTGCCCCAGTTATAGGGCTGGTGTGCTTTGATGTCCGGACCCTCGCACTTGGAGGTCGGGAGGTCCGGGATGAGGGAGTCCAGACACCCAGCAGGGGGGTGGAGCCAGCGCCCGGGGAGGCGATGGGCGAGCGGCACTGGCCGGGGGAGAACCATCGACACCTCTTTCTCCCATTGACTGGCCAAGTAGCTCGCTCACCTCCTGGGTGGAGGGTGGTGCCGGAATGTCTGAGGCCGGGCTAGGCCCAGGGTTGAGGTCGATCGGGGGCCAGGCGGCCTCGTGGCGAAGTGTCCAAGATGGCGGCCCCGGCTGGGCGCATGGGTCGGCAGTGGATCGGACCCACGAGGTTATCATGCTCGAGGACAGGGGTCCCTGAGGGGACGTAGGACGTGCAATGGTGGTGTGTGGTGCTTGCGTGACTGGCTCGGGCCTGGTCGAGCCGGGGGAGAGCGGCCCGTCATGTGGCCTGTCCAACATGCGTCCCCCCCAGCTGAAGGCGGGGAGAGTTACCCATCCTCTTGGGGACTCTCTTCGTCGAGGCGGAAAAACCGGGACAGGCCATCCGCGTTGGCGTGGTCGGACCCAGGCCGGTGTTCAACGGTGAAGTCCATACCTTGCAAGGAGATGGACCAGCGTAGCAGCTTTGGGTTTTCCCCCCGCATATGCATCAACCACTGCAGGGGTCGGTGGTCAGTCTGCACCCGAAAGTGGGTGCCAAAAAGGTAGGGTCGGAGCTTCTTGAGGGCCCATACCACAGCGAAGGCTTCCCTCTCTATGGTGCTCCAGCGTTGTTCTCGTGGCAGGAGTCTCCGGCTGATGAAGGCCACCGGTTGATCAAGGCCTTCGGTGTTCACCTGGGATAGGACCGCCCCAATGCCCTGGTCGGAGGCGTCCGTCTGGACGACGAACTCTCGGCTGTAGTCTGGGGCCTGGAGCACAGGAGCGGAACACATGGCGGCCTTTAGCTGTTCGAAGGCCGCTTGACACTCTGGGGTCCAGTTCACCTTCTTGGGCTGATTTTTTGATGTGAGTTCGGTGAGAGGCCCCACGATGGTACCATAGTCTTTCACGAACCTTCGGTAGTAGCCCGTGAGGCCCAGGAAGGCTCGCACTTCAGTTTGAGTGATAGGGGGTTGCCAGTTCTGGATGGCGGCAATTTTCAGTTGTAGAGGGGCCACTAGACCGCTTCCCACCTGGTGTCCGAGGTAGGTCACTGACCCTTGTCCAATTTGACATTTGCTGGCCTTGATCGTGAGGCCAGCTCGCTGAAGGGCTTGCAACACTGCTTGGAGGTGGTGGAGGTGCTCGGTCCAGTGGTGGCTGTACACAGCGATGTCGTCCAGGTAGGCGGCGCTGAACTCTTCGAGCCCCGCCAGGACCTGATTGACGAGCCGTTGGAAAGTCGCTGGGGCATTTTTCATGCCGAAGGGCATGACCGTGAAATGATAGTGGCCATCGGGGGTGGAGAAGGCAGAACGTTCTTGTGCTCGGGGTGTGAGGCCGATCTGCCAATAGCCTGCCGTTAGGTCGAAGATGCTGAGGTAGCGGGCAGCGCCCATTCGGTCGACCAGTTCATCTGCCCGGGGGATGGGGTGTGCGTCCGTTCTGGTGACTTCATTCAGGCCCCGGTAGTCGACACAGAACCGGAGTTCGGGTGTGGTTCCGGGGGCGGCTGCTTTGGGGACCAGTACGACCGGGCTGGCCCATGGACTGTCGGAGGGCTCGATGACCCCGAGCGTGAGCATCTTGGCTACTTCCGCCTGGATGCAGGCCCGTACCCGATCAGGTACGCGGTAGGCCCGGTGGCGGATAGGAGGGCTGTCTCCGGTGTCCACATCGTGCACACACCAGGAAGTGACACCTGGGGTGAGGGAGAACAGACTGGCAAATCGTGATAGGAGGGCTTGGCACTCTTGGCGTTGTTCCTGGGTGAGGGTCTCCGAGAGTCGGACCCCATCCACGGAGCCGTCTTGCTCCTGGGTCCGCAAGAGGTCAGGGAGAGGCTCGGAGTCGTCCTCAACCCCGTTGTCTGTGGCCATCAAGAGGCTGAGTTCTGTTCGTGCAAAGTGGGGTTTCAGTCTGTTGGTGTGGAGGACTCGGAGCGGATTCCGGGCGGACTCCATATCGATCAGATAGGTGGCAGGACCCTTGCGCTCGATTACCTTGAAGGGTCCCGTCCATTTGTCTTGGAGAGCGCACGGTTCTGTGGGGGACATTACCCAGACCTGTTGCCCCGGCTCGAATTCAATAGATGAGGCGTTCTGGTCATACCATTTCTTCATGTCCTCTTGACTGGCCTCTAGGTTGGCTTTTGCTAGGTCTCTGAACCGCTGGGACTGGTTGCGGAGGGTGAGGAGGTACCGGAAGACATCTGGAGGACTCTTGGCCGGAGGCATCTCCCAGCCTTCTTTGATCAGGCTGAGTGGCCCTCGTACTGGGTGCCCATAGAGCAGCTCGAATGGGCTGAAGCCTAGGGACTTCTGTGGGACCTCCCGGTAGGCGAAGAGGAGGCACGGCAGCAGCACGTCCCACTGGCGACGGAGGGGTTCTTCCAATCCCCCGATCATCCCTTTTAGTGTGCGATTGAACCGCTCAACAAGTCCGTTTCCTTGGGGGTGATAGGGGGTCGTGAAGCGGTAGGTGACCCCACACTGTTGCCAGAGGGACTTCATATATTTGGAAATAAAGTTCGTGCCTCTGTCACTGACGACTTCTCGGGGGAACCCCACACGGGAGAAGATCCCCATCAGGGCCCTGCCGACCACTGGGGCTGTCACGGTCCGGAGAGGAATAGCCTCAGGGTAGCGGGTGGCGTGGTCCACTAGTACTAGGATGAAGCGATGGCCTTGTCTTGTACGCGGGTCTAGGGGTCCCACAATGTCTATTCCGACCCTCTCAAATGGGGTCGTGACTACGGGAAAGGGTTGCAGGGGGGCCTTTAACTTGCGGCCGCTCTTCCCACTAGCTTGGCACGTGGGGCAAGATCGGCAATGCTGGTGCACATCGTTTCTCATTTTTGGCCAGAAGAAGTGGGTCACTAGGCGGCTGTAGGTTTTATCTTGTCCCAGGTGCCCTGCCAGGGGGACATCGTGGGCCAGATTTAGCAGGAAGTCTCTAAAGCGGAAGGGCACCACTAGTACTCGGTTGGCCCCCAGCTCGGCGATTCGTTGCTCGCTGTACAATAGGTCATTGTCCCAGTAGACCCAATGAGCTCCGGAGGTATCCCCTGCGCTTTGGGCGAGCGCTTGTTGTCGGAGTCCCTCAAGGGAGGGACAGGTCTTCTGCTCCTGACGAAATTGTTCTTGTGTGGGTCCCCCTTCTTGAGCCCATTGGTCAAGATTAGCAAGGTCGGAAGGTTGAGCAGGTTCGAGGGGGATGTCCTGGTCGGGGGTCTCGGCGGGGGCGACCGGAGGCGGAGGCGCCGGCCATTCTGGTTCTTCCGGGTGATGGTTGGCACGGGCGGCCATGGACCGGGTGGTGACGCACGCCCAGTCTGGGACGCCCAACATCCCCAAGTGTTCTTTTCGCTCCACGGCTGCCCACGGGGAGCTTTCCAGGTCATTTCCGAGGAGGCAGTCCACGGGGGCGTCGTCTCGGACCGTTACTTTCAACATGCCGGAGACCCCTCCCCACTCAAAGGGGACGCAGGCCATCCGACACAGACTCTCCGAGTTGTCGGCTGATCGCACAGGGCAGAGAATGTTCGGTAGATATTGTTCTGGGGTCACCAGGTGACAGCGGACGGCTGTCACACTGGCCCCGGTGTCTCGAAGGGCTTCGGCCCGCTGTCCATTGATGCTCACCCATTGGCTGTACTTCTGGGTGTTAGCGGGTAGGGGGACCCGCGGGACCATGTCTCTTCCCCCTAAGCACGCGAGAGTCATGGCGGCTGGCTCCCACTCTTGATACTCTTGCTCGCCTGTTTCTTGTTCCTCGGAGATCTGTTCTTCCCCTAGTGCCGCGGCGGCCACCTGGCGGGGTCTTGGACTCTGATACTGCGGGCAGCTTGGGTCGTTTGCATAGTGGCCGACTCGTTGGCATCGGTGACATGTAACATTGGCTCTGTATCCCGGTCGCGCCGGGGTGCTGCCCCGGTTGGCCGGGGGGGTGGTGCTGGTAGCGGGGGCGGCCGGAGTATTGTCTCTTCCTCGTCCCTGGCCCCCTCCTCCTCCTCTGGGTCGGTAGTGACCATTGTTGTTCCTGTTCTGCTCGTAGGACCCATTCCGGCCCACTCTGGTGATCTCCCACCGGTCAGCTTCGGCTGCGAGCTGCCGGGGATCGGTTAACTTGCTGTCGAGGAGGTGTTGGCGTAGTTCAATGAAGCAATTGTTGGACAGATGCTCCCATACCATCAGATTGAACAGCTGCTCGTAGGTCGTGACGTTGTTCCCTCTGATCCAGCCTTCGAAGGCTCGGCTAAAGTACGTTACATAGTCCACCCAAGTTGTACCTGGAATGCGTGTGCAGTCTCGGAACCTCTGACGGTACATCTCGGGCGTGAGGCCATAGCGGGTGAGGAGGGCCGCTTTCATATGGTCGTAGGAGGCCATCTGGTGGTCTGGGAGCTGTAACAGAGTATCGCGGCCCTCATTGAGGAATTTGCCCCATAGGCCGGCTCCCCAGTCGGCTCTATCGATCCGGTGCGCAGTCATCGCGATTTCATAGGCCTTAAACCATTGCTGGATGTCGTCTTCTCGAAAATATTCTCGGACCACATCCTTGGGAATGTGTACTTTTTTCTCCGCGGTCCCTGGGGTGGACGGTCTGTCGGGCACCCCTAACTCTTTATTCTGTTTGCGCAGGTTGATCTCGGCTAGGTTCCGTTCGTGCTCGTACGTTAGTCTTTTTTCCTCGAGCTCCCTTTGCCTCTGTTTCTCCTCTCTTTCTTCTCGGAGGCGAAGGTGCTCTAAGTTTATTTTTTGCTCGGCCAATTTGAGTTCTATGTCCATCTTGAGTCGGGCCATTTCGAGTTCGTGTAGTCGGGCTTTTTCTCTTTCTTGGATCTCGTCTTGCGAGAGACTGGTTCTTTGCCCCTCAGGGGCCGTGTTGGTATTTTTCGCGGTGCTTTGCTCAGGGGTTTCGACATCCCCGGTCTCTGCCCAAGATTCTAGGGCATGCTTAAAATCGTCCTTGGTACTTAGTCCGGTGGTAGCGATACCTAGTTCGATGCAGAACTGCTTTAGTTCACGATGGCTGTATTCCTCTAGTTTTTCCATTTGGAACTTCTCAGTTGATCCGCTCTCTTTAGTCGACATTGTTGTTCGTTGTGGGGTGAGCTACTCTCTGTACGTTATGCGGTGATTCGGATCGCGCCGCTGGCCACCAATGTTAGACGGACCGGGAGGGTCGGCCGAGATTACGGGGAGAGGTCTCCAGGGAGAGCCGTCTCCAACGACTGTACAGATAAGTAACTTCCCCCCCACAGACGGACACCACACAAGATTGAAGGTTAACGAGACTTTATATGCAATTCTTAGGTTACGTCGATATGATACAAGGAGGTCTGGACTCAGGGGTCCCCTCGGTTCTGATCTCTGGTTGAGGAAAAGGGGTAGCGGGACAGTCTTAGTTACCAATGAGTTAAATAGCTCTCAATCCTCGAGCTCGGCGTGGTTGCTGATCGGGCCGTGGAGGAGCCAAGCAGGTCCCGAGATGGATGAAGGATGGTCGACGGGCCGTGGAGAAGCCAAGCAGGTCCCGATGAAGATGACGGTTACAACGGTCCGCGGCCTCGCCAGCAGATCCGGACGACGGTGAAGGATGAAGGTTACGACGGCTGTGGCAGCGCCAACAGGCAGGACGATGGTGCACAGGACAGAGCTACGGCAGCGCCAGTAGTCCGTCCAGGATGAGTTCCTCTTACGTCTCTCGACTCCAAGATACAACTGCCTTCCTGCTCTGGAGCTGCCCCAGTTATAGGGCTGGTGTGCTTTGATGTCCGGACCCTCGCACTTGGAGGTCGGGAGGTCCGGGATGAGGGAGTCCAGACACCCAGCAGGGGGGTGGAGCCAGCGCCCGGGGAGGCGATGGGCGAGCGGCACTGGCCGGGGGAGAACCATCGACACCTCTTTCTCCCATTGACTGGCCAAGTAGCTCGCTCACCTCCTGGGTGGAGGGTGGTGCCGGAATGTCTGAGGCCGGGCTAGGCCCAGGGTTGAGGTCGATCGGGGGCCAGGCGGCCTCGTGGCGAAGTGTCCAAGATGGCGGCCCCGGCTGGGCGCATGGGTCGGCAGTGGATCGGACCCACGAGGTTATCATGCTCGAGGACAGGGGTCCCTGAGGGGACGTAGGACGTGCAATGGTGGTGTGTGGTGCTTGCGTGACTGGCTCGGGCCTGGTCGAGCCGGGGGAGAGCGGCCCGTCATGTGGCCTGTCCAACATGAGTTTTTGTTCTGCTAGTTTCAGCTCTTCGTCCAACTTGAGCCGTGCCAACTCCAATTCGTGGAGTCTGTTTTTTTCTCGCTCTTGGATCTCTTCCCGGGAGAGACCCGCTCTCCTTTCTTCGGGAGAAGTGGTGTTTGTCTCTGGCGCTTCGACGTCTTGGTCCCGGGGTCTGACGGCACCGGTTTCTGCCCAAGATTCTAGGGCATGTTTGAAATCGTCTTTCGTGCTCAGACCGGAGGTAGCAATGCCTAGTTCTATGCAAAATTGTTTTAGCTCTCGATGGCTGTTCTCCTCCAATTTCTCCATCTGGAATTTCTCTGTGGATCGGCTCTCTTTCGTTGACATTGTGGTTTAGTCGTGGGGTGAGTTACTCTCTGTACGGTACGCGTTGGTTCGGATCGCGCCGCTGGCCACCAATGTTAGACGGGACCTGGAGGGTCGGCCGAGGACAGGGGGAGAGGTCTCCGGGGAGAGCCGTCTCCAGCGATCGTACAGACAAGTAACTTCCCCCCCCACAGATGGACACCACACAAAGATAAGGTTTAACGTTCTTTATAAGCAAATCTTGAAGTACGGTAGTATGGTACAAGGAGGTCTGGACACAGGGGTCCCCTCGGTTCTTAGTCTCTTGGAAGGAAAAGGGGGTAGCGGGACAGTCTTGTTACCAACTGGTAGTGGATGAAATGATGGTAGCTCTCAATCCTCGAGCTCGGCGTTCTAGGAGGTCGGGCTGCGGCAGCGCCAGCAGGTCCCGAGGAGATCGTAGGTGGTACCGGGCCGCGGCAGCGCCAGCAGGTCCCGAGGAGGTCGTAGATGGTAACGGGCCGCGGCAGTGCCAGCAGGTCCCGACGAGGATGAAGGTTGCAGAAGGCCGCGGCAGCGCCAGAAGGCAGGACGACAGTTCGCAAGGCAGGGCTGCGGCAGCGCCAACAGTCCGTCAAGGATGAGTTCTTCTAGGTGTCTCTCGACTCCAGGATACAACTGCCTTCCTGCTCTGGAGCTGCCCCAGTTATAGGTCTGGCGCCCTTTGATGTCCGGACCCTCGCACTTGGAGGTCGGGAGGTCCAGGATGAGGGAGTCCAGACACCCAGTAGGGGGGTGGAGCCAGCGCCCGCGGAGGCTGGGGGCGATCTGCACCTGGCAGGGGAGAGCCATTAACGCTCCTCTCTCCCATTGACCTGCCAAGTGGTCCGCTCACCTCCTGGGTGGATGGTGGTGCCGGGATGTCGGGGCCTGGCCAGGCCCAGGGTTAGGGTCGAGCTGAGGCCACGCGGCCTCGTGGCGCAGTGTCCAAGATGGCGGCTGGGCCCGGGCAAGGGTACTGGCGGTGGCCCGGGCCAGTGATACCGAGATGTTCGGGGGCAGGTGTCCCGTGTGGGACGGGTCCCGGGTGACTTCTGTGGGTAGCTGCTGGAGGGTCGGTGCTCTGGCTCTGTCGTGCGGGGAGGGAGCGAGCCCCTTTCTGGGGCCTGTCCAACACTTGTGCTTGCTGTCCTGCCCCCCTTGTTGCTTGTGCTTGCTGTCCTGCCCCCTCGTTGCTTGTGCTTACTCTCCTGCCACCCCCCTCGTTGCTTGTGCTTGCTGTCCTGCCCCCTCGTTGCTTGTGCTTGATCTCCTGCCCCCCTTGTTGCTTGTGCTTGCTGTCCTGCCCCCTCATTGCTTGTGCTTGCTGTCCTGCCCTTCTCGTTGCTTGCGCTTGCTGTGCTGCACCCTCATTGCTTGTGCTTGCTGTCCTGCCCCCTCGTTGCTTGTGCTTGCTCTCCTACCCCCTCGTTGCTTGTGCTTGCTTTCCTGCCCCCCTCGTTGCTTGTGCTTGCTGTCCTGCCCCCTTGTTGCTCGTGCTTGCTCTCCTGCCCCCACGTTGATTGTGCTTGCTCTCCTGCCCCCTCGTTGCTTTTGCTTGCTCTCCTGCCCCCTGTTTGCTTGTGCTTTCTCTCCTGCCCCCTCATTGCTCGTCCTTGATCTCTTGCCCCCCTCGTTGCTTGTGCTTGCTGTCCTGCCCCCTTGTTGCTTGTGCCTATTGTCCTGCCCCCTCGTTGCTCGTGCTTGCTCTCCTGCCCCCCTAGTTGCTAATGCTTGCTGTCCTTCCCCCCTCATTGCTTGTGCTTGCTTTCCTGCCCCCCCTCTTTGCTCGTGCTTGCTGTCCTGCCCCCCTCGTTGCTCGTGCTTGCTCTCCTGCCCCCCTCGTTGCTTGTGCTTGCTCTCCTGCCCCCCTCGTTGCTTGTGCTTGCTGTCCTGCCCCCTCGTTGCTTATGCTTGATCTCCTGCCCCCCTTGTTGCTTGTGCTTGCTGTCCTGCCCCCTCATTGCTTGTGCTTGCTGTCCTGCCCTTCACGTTGCTTGCGCTTGCTGTGCTGCCCCCCTCATTGCTTGTGCTTGCTGTCCTGCCCCCACGTTGCTTGTGCTTGCTCTCCTACCCCCTCGTTGCTTGTGTTTGCTTTCCTGCCCCCCTCGTTGCTTGTGCTTGCTGTCCTGCCCCCTTGTTGCTCGTGCTTGCTCTCCTGCCACCACGTTGCTTGTGCTTGCTCTCCTGCCCCCTCATTGCTTGTGCTTGCTCTCCTGCCCCCTGTTTGCTTGTGCTTGCTCTCCTGCCCCCTCATTGCTCGTCCTTGATCTCTTGCCCCCCTCATTGCTTGTGCTTGCTGTCCTGCCCCCTCGTTGCTTGTGCTTATTGTCCTGCCCCCTCGTTGCTCGTGCTTGCTGTCCTGCCCCCCTCATTGCTTGTGCTTGCTTTCCTGCCCCCCTCATTGCTCGTGCTTGCTGTCCTGCCCCCCTCATTGCTCCTTCTTGCTCTCCTGACCCCCTCGTTGATTGTGCTTGCTCTCCTGCCCCCTTGTTGCTTGTGCTTGCTCTCCTGCCCCCCTCATTGCTTGTGCTTGCTGTCCTGCCCCCTCATTGCTCGTGCTTGCTCTACTGTCCCCTTATTGTTTGTGCTTGTTGTCCTGCCGCATCGTTGATTGTGCTTGCTGTCCTGCCCCCCTCGTTGCTTTTGCTTGCTGTCCTGCCCCCCTTGTTGCTTGTGCTTGCTGTCCTGCCCCCTCGTTGCTTGTGCTTAGTCTCCTGCCACCCCCCTCGTTGCTTGCGCTTGCTCTCCTGCCCCCCTCGTTGCTTGTGCTTGCTGTCCTGCCCCCCTCATTGCTCGTGCTTGTTCTTCTGCCCCCCTCGTAGCTTGTGCTTGCTCTCCTGCCCCCCTCGTAGCTTGTGCTTGCTGTCCTGCCCCCCCTCGTTGATTGTGCTTGCTCTCCTGCCCCCTCATTGTTTGTGCTTGCTCTCCTGCCCCCTCGTTGCTTGTGCTTGCTCTATTGCTCCCTCGTTGCTTGTGCTTGCTTTCCTGCCCCCTCGTTGCTTGTGCTTGCTCTCCTGCCCCCTCGTTGCTTGTGCTTACTCCCTTGCCTCCTCGTTGCTTGTGCTTGCTCCCTTGACCACCTCGTTGGTTGTGCTTGCTCTCCTGTCCCCCCTTGCTGGTTATGCTTGCTCTCCTGCCCCCCCTCGTTGCTTGTGCTTGCTGTCCTGCCACCTCATGCTTGCTGTTATGCCCCCTTGTTGATTGTGCTTGCCGTCCTGCCCCCCTTATTGCTTGTGCTAGCTGTCCTGCCCCCTCATTGCGTGTGCTTGCTGTCCTGCCACCCTCGTTGCTTGTGCTTGCTGTCCTGCCACCTCGTGCTTGCTGTCTTGCACCCTCATTGCTTGTGCTTGCTTTCCTGCCCCCTCGTTGCTTGTGCTTGCTCTCCTGCCCCCCCACGTTGCTTGTGCTTGCTCTCCTGCCCCCCTCGTTGCTTGTGCTTTCTCTACTGCCCCCCTCGGTGCTCCTGCTGGCTGTCCTTCCCCATTGCTTGTGCTTGCTGTCCTGTCCCCTCGTTGCTTGTGCTTGCTGTCCTGCCCCCCTCGTTGCTTATGCTTGCTCCGTTGCCCCCTCATTGCTTGTGCTTGCTGTCCTGCCCCCCCTCGTTGCTTGTGCTTGCTCTCTTGCCCACCCTCATTGCTCGTGCTTGCTGTCCTGCCCCCATCATTGCTCGTGCTTGCTCTCCTGCGCCCGTCATTGGTCGTGCTTGCTCTCCTGCCCCCCCTCGTTGCTTGTGCTTTCTCTCTTGCCCCCCTCGTTGCTTGTGTTTGCTGTCCTGCCACCTCATTGCTTGTGCCTGCTCTCCTGCTGCCTTGTTGCTTGTGCTTGCTGTCTTGCCCCCCCTCGTTGCTTGTGCTTGCTGTCCTGCCCCCCCTTGTTGCTTGTGCTTGCTGTCCTGTCCCTCACGTTGCTTGTGCTTGCTGTCCTGCCCCTCGTTGCTTTTTGCTTGCGCTCCTGCCACCCCCCTTGTTGCTTGTGCCTGCTCTCCTGCCCCCCTCGTTGCTTGTGCTTGCTCTCCTGCCCCCCCTTGTTGCTTGTGCTTGCTCTCCTGCCCCCTCATTGCTTGTGCTTGCTGTCCTACCCCCTAGTTGCCTGTGCTTTCTGTCCGGCCCCCTCGTTGCTTCTGCTTGCTTTGCTGCCCCTCCTAATGCTTGTGCTTGCTGTCCTGCCCCCTCGTTGCTCGTGCTTGCTCTCCTGCCCCCGTCATTGCTCGTGCTTCCTCCCCTGCCCCCCTCGTTGCATGTGGTTGCTGTCCTGCCCCCCCTCGTTGCTTGTGCTTGCTGTCCTTCCCCCTCTTTGCTCGTGCTTGCTCTCCTGCCCCTCCTTGTTGCTTGTGCTTGCTGTCCTCCCCCCCTCATTGCTTGTGCTTGCTTTCCTCCCCCCCCTCGTTGCTTTTGCTGGCTGTCCTGCCCCCCTCGTTGCTCGTGCTTGTTGTCCATCCCCCCTCATTGCTCGTGCTTGCTGTCCTGCCCCCCTCGTTGCTCGTGCTTGCTCTCCTGCCCCCCTCATTGCTTGTGCTTGGTCTCCTGCCCCCCTCGTTGCTTGTGCTTGCTCTCCTGCCCCCTCGTTGCTTGTGCTTGCTCTCCTGCCCCCCTCATTGCTTGTGCTTGCTGTCCTGCGCCCCCTCGTTGCTTGCGCTTGCTGTGCTGCCCCCCTCATTGCTTGTGCTTCCTCCCTGCCCCCTCGTTGCTTGTGCTCGCTCTCCTGCCCCCTCGTTGCTTGTGCTTGCTTTCCTGCCCCCCCTCGTTGCTTGTGCTTGCTGTTCTGCCCCCTTGTTGCTCGTGCTTGCTCTCCTGCCCCCACGTTGCTTGTGCTTGCTCTCCTGCCACCTCGTTGCTTGTGCTTGCTTTCCTGCCCCCCCTCATTGCTTGTGCTGGCTGTCCTGCCTCCCCTCGTTGCTCGTGCTTGCTGTTCTGCCCCCCTCATTGCTCGTGCTTGCTGTCCTGCCCCCCTCGTTGCTTGTGCTTGCTCTCCTGCCCCCTTATTGCTCGTGCTTGCTCTCCTGCCCCCTCGTTGCTCGTCCTTGCTCTCTTGCCCCCCTCGTTGCTTGTGCTTGCTGTCCTGCCCCCTCGTTGCTTGTGCTTATTGTCCTGCCCCCTCGTTGCTCGTGCTTAATCTCCTGCCCCCCTTGTTGCTTGTGCTTGCTGTCCTGCCCCCCTTGTTGCTTGTGCTTGCTGTCCTTCCCCCTCGTTGCTCGTGCTTGCTCTCCTAGCCCCCCTCGTTGCTAATGCTTGCTGTCCTGCCCCCCATTGCTTGTGCTTGCTTTCCTGCCCCCCTCATTGCTCCTGCTTGCTGTTCTGCCCCCTCATTGCTCCTGCTTGCTCTCCTGCCCCCCTCGTTGCTTGTGCTTGCTCTCCTGCCCCCTCGTTGCTTGTGCTTGCTCTCCTGCCCCCCTCATTGCTTGTGCTTGATGTCCTGCCCCCTCATTGCTCGTGCTTGCTCTACTGTCCCCTCGTTGTTTGTGCTTGTTGTCCTGCCGCATCGTTGATTGTGCTAGCTGTCCTGCCCCCCTCGTTGCTTTTGCTTGCTGTCCTGCCCCCCTTGTTGCTTGTGCTTGCTGTCCTGCCCCCCTTGTTGCTTGTGCTTGCTGTCCTGCCCCCTCGTTGCTTGTGCTTACTCTCCTGCCACCTCCCTTGTTGCTTGCGCTTGCTCTCCTGCCCCCCCTCGTTGCTTGTGATAGCTGTCCTGCCCCCCCTCGTTACTTGTGCTTGCTGTCCTGCCGGCTTCATTGCTCGTTCTTGCTGTCCTGCTCCCCTCGTTGCTCGTGCTTGCTCTCCTGCCCCCTCGTCGCTTGTGCTTGCTCTCCTGCCCCCCTTGTTGCTTGTGCTTGCTGTCCTGGCCCCCTCGTTGCTTGTGCTTGCTCTCCTGCCCCCTCATTGTTTGTGCTTGCTCTCCTGCCCCCTCGTTGCTTGTGCTTGCTCTACTGCCCCCTCGTTGCTTGTGCTTGCTTTCATGCCCCCTCGTCGCTTGTGCCTGCTCTCCTGCCCCCTCGTTGCTTGTGCTTACTCCCTTGCCCCCTCGTTGCTTGTGCTTGCTCCCTTGACCCCCTCGTTGCTCCTGCTGGCTGTCCTGCCCTGTTGCTTGTGCTTGATGTCCTGCCCCCTCGTTGCTTGTGTTTGCTGTCCTGCCCCCCTCATTGCTTGTGCTTGCTCTCCTGCCCCCCCTAGTTGCTTGTGCTTGCTGTCCTGCCCCCTGGTTGCTTGTGTTTGCTCTCCTGCCCCTTCGTTGCTTGTGCTTGCTGTACTGCCCCCTCGTTGCTTGTGCTTGATCTCCTGCCCCCCTTGTTGCTTGTGCTTGCTGTCCTGCCCCCTCATTGCTTGTGCTTCCTGTCCTGCCCCCCTCCTTGCTTGCGCTTGCTGTGCTGCCCCCCTCATTGCTTGTGCTTGCTGTCCTGCCCCCTCGTTGCTTGTGCTTTCTCTCCTGCCCCCTCGTTGCTTGTGCTTGCTGTCCTGCCCCCTCGTTGCTTGTGCTTGATCTCCTGCCCCCCTTGTTGCTTGTGCTTGCTGTCCTGCCCCCTCATTGCTTGTGCTTGCTGTCCTGAACTTCTTGTTGCTTGCGCTTGCTGTGCTGCCCCCCTCATTGCTTGTGCTTGCTGTCCTGCCCCCTCGTTGCTTGTGCTTGCTCTCCTACCCCCTCGTTGCTTGTGCTTACTTTCCTGACCCCCGCGTTGCTCTCCTGTCCCCCCTCGTTGCTTGTGCTTGCTCTCTTGCCCCCCTCGTTGCTTGTGTTTGCTGTCCTGCCACCTCGTTGCTTGTGCTTGCTCTCCTGCCCCCCTCATTGTTCGTGCTTGCTGTCCTGCCCCCCTCGTTGCTTGTGCTTGCTCTCCTGCCCCCCCTCGTTGCTTGTACTTGCTCTCCTGCCCCCCCTCATTGCTTGTGCCCGCTCTCCTGCCGCCTCGTTGCTTTTGCTTGCTGTCCTGCCCCCCTCGCTGCTTGTGCTTGCTGTCCTGCCCCCCTTGTTGCTTGTGATTTCTGTCCTGCCCCCCCTCGTTGCTTGTGCTTGCTGTCCTGCCCCTCGTTGCTTATTGCTGGCGCTCCTGCCACCCCCTCATTGCTTGTGCTTGCTCTCCTTTTCTCCTCGTTGCTTGTGCTTGCTCTCCTGCCCCCCTCGTTGCTTGTGCTTGCTCTCCTGCCCCTCCTCGTTGCTTGTGCTTGCTGTCCTGCCCCCTCATTGCTTGTGCTTGCTGTCCGGCCCCTCGTTGCTTGTGCTTGCTTTCCTGCCCCCCTTGTTGCTTGTGCTTGCTGTCCTGCCCCCTTGTTGCTCGTGCTTGCTCTCCTGCCCCCATGTTGCTTGTGCTTGCTCTCCTGCCCCCTCGTTACTTGTGCTTGCTGTCCTGCCCCCCTCATTGCTTGTGCTTGCTTTGCTGCCCCCCCTCATTGCTTGTGCTGGCTGTCCTGCCCCCCTCATTGCTCGTGCTTGCTGTCCTGCCGCCTCGTTGCTCGTGCTTGCTCTCCTGCCCCCCTCGTTTCTTGTGGTTGCTGTCCTGCCCCCCCTCGTTGCTTGTGCTTGCTGTCCTTCCCCCTTGTTGCTTGTGCTTGCTCTCTTGCCCCTCGTTGTTGCTTGTGCTTGCTTTCCTACCCCCTCTCATTGCTTGTGCTTGCTTTCCTCCCCCCCTCGTTGCTTGTGCTGGCTGTCCTGCCCCCCTCGTTGCTCGTGCTTGCTCTCCTACCCCCTCGTTGCTTGTGCTTGCTTTCCTGCCCCCTCGTTGCTTGTGCCTGCTGTCCTGCCCCCTTGTTGCTCGTGCTTGCTCTCCTGCCCCCACGTTGCTTGTGCTTGCTCTCCTGCCCCCTCGTTGCTTGTGCTTGCTCTCCTGCCCCCTGTTTGCATGTGCTTGCTCTCCTGCCCCTTCATTGCTCGTCCTTGATCTCTTGCCCCCCTCGTTGCTTGTGCTTGCTGTCCTGCCCCCTCGTTGCTTGTGCTTATTGTCCTGCCCCCTCGTTGCTCGTGCTTGCTCGCCTGCCCCCCTCGTTGCTAATGCTTCCTGTCCTGCCCCCCCT
The DNA here is from genome assembly GCF_964263255.1 of Lissotriton vulgaris. NCBI lineage: Eukaryota > Metazoa > Chordata > Amphibia > Caudata > Salamandridae > Lissotriton > Lissotriton vulgaris. Next base: position 49,169 of record NW_028252626.1, on the reverse strand, counting down.
CATTGCTTGTGCTTGCTTTCCTGCCCCCCTCATTGCTCGTGCTTGCTGTCCTGCCCCCCTCATTGCTCCTGCTTGCTCTCCTGACCCCCTCGTTGCTTGTGCTTGCTCTCCTGCCCCCCTCATTGCTTGTGCTTGCTGTCCTGCCCACTCATTGCTCGTGCTTGCTCTACTGTCCCCTCGTTGTTTGTGCTTGTTGTCCTGCCGCATCGTTGATTGTGCTTGCTGTCCTGCCCCCCTCGTTGCTTGTGCTTGCTGTTCTGCCCCCTCGTTGCTTGTGCTTACTCTCCTGCCACCCCCCTCGTTGCGTGTGCTTGGTGTCCTGCCCCCTCGTTGCTTGTGCTTGATCTCCTGCCCCCCTTGTTGCTTGTGCTTGCTGTCCTGCCCCCTCATTGCTTGTGCTTGCTGTCCTGCCCTTCTCGTTGCTTGCGCTTGCTGTGCTGCCCCCCTCATTGCTTGTGCTTGCTGTCCTGCCCCCTCGTTGCTTGTGCTTGCTCTCCTACCCCTCGTTGCTTGTGCTTGCTTTCCTGCCCCCCTCGTTGCTTGTGCTTGCTGTCCTGCCCCCTTGTTGCTCGTGCTTGCTCTCCTGCCCCCACGTTGCTTGTGCTTCCTCTCCTGCCCCCTCATTGCTTTTGCTTGCTCTCCTGCCCCCTGTTTGCTTGTGCTTGCTCTCCTGCCCCCTCATTGCTCGTCCTTGATCTCTTGCCCCCCTCGTTGCTTGTGCTTGCTGTCCTGCCCCCTTGTTGCTGGTGCTTATTGTCCTGCCCCCTCGTTGCTCGTGCTTGCTCTCCTGCCCCCCTCGTTGCTAATGCTTGCTGTCCTTCCCCCCTCATTGCTTGTGCTTGCTTTCCTGCCCCCCCTCTTTGCCCGTGCTTGCTCTCCTGCCCCCCTCGTTGCTTGTGCTTGCTGTCCTGCCCCCCTCCTTGCTTGTGCTTGCTGTCCTGCCCCCTCGTTGCTTGTGCTTGATCTCCTGCCCCCCTTGTTGCTTGCGCTTGCTGTCCTGCCCCCTCATTGCTTGCGCTTGCTGTCCTGCCCTTCACGTTGCTTGCGCTTGCTGTGCTGCCCCCCTCATTGCTTGTGCTTGCTGTCCTGCCCCCACGTTGCTTGTGCTTGCTCTCCTACCCCCTCGTTGCTTGTGCTTGCTTTACTGCCCCCCTCGTTGCTTGTGCTTGCTGTCCTGCCCCCTTGTTGCTCGTGCTTGCTCTCCTGCCCCCACGTTGCTTGTGCTTGCTCTCCTGCCCCCTCATTGCTTGTGCTTGCTCTCCTGCCCCCTGTTTGCTTGTGCTTGCTCTCCTGCCCCCTCATTGCTCGTCCTTGATCTCTTGCCCCCCTCGTTGCTTGTGCTTGCTGTCCTGCCCCCTCGTTGCTTGTGCTTATTGTCCTGCCCCCTCATTGCTCGTGCTTGCTCTCCTGCCCCCCTCGTTGCTAATGCTTGCTGTCCTGCCCCCCTCATTGCTTGTGCTTGCTTTCCTGCCCCCCTCATTGCTCCTGCTTGCTCTCCTGACCCCCTCGTTGATTGTGCTTGCTCTCCTGCCCCCTTGTTGCTTGTGCTTGCTCTCCTGCCCCCCTCATTGCTTGTGCTTGCTGTCCTGCCCCCTCATTGCTCGTGCTTGCTCTACTGTCCCCTCGTTGTTTGTGCTTGTTGTCCTGCCGCATCGTTGATTGTGCTTGCTGTCCTGCCCCCCTCGTTGCTTTTGCTTACTGTCCTGCCCCCCTTGTTGCTTGTGCTTGCTGTCCTGCCCCCTCGTTGCTTGTGCTTAGTCTCCTGCCACCCCCCTCGTTGCTTGCGCTTGCTCTCCTGCCCCCCTCGTTGCTTGTGCTTGCTGTCCTGCCCCCCTCGTTGCTCGTGCTTGCTCTCCTGCCCCCCTCGTCGCTTGTGCTTGCTCTCCTGCCCCTCTCGTTGCTTGTGCTTGCTGTCCTGCCCCCCCCTCGTTGATTGTGCTTGCTCTCCTGCCCCCTCATTGTTTGTGCTTGCTCTCCTGCCCCCTTGTTGCTTGTGCTTGCTCTATTGCTCCCTTGTTGCTTGTGCTTGCTTACCTGCCCCCTCGTTGCTTGTGCTTGCTCTCCTGCCCCCTCGTTGCTTGTGCTTACTCCCTTGCCTCCTCGTTGCTTGTGCTTGCTCCCTTGACCACCTTGTTGGTTGTGCTTGCTCTCCTGCCCCCTTGTTGCTTGTGCTTGCTCTCCTGCCCCCCTCATTGCTTGTGCTTGCTGTCCTGCCCACTCATTGCTCGTGCTTGCTCTACTGTCCCCTCGTTGTTTGTGCTTGTTGTCCTGCCGCATCGTTGATTGTGCTTGCTGTCCTGCCCCCCTCGTTGCTTGTGCTTGCTGTTCTGCCCCCTAGTTGCTTGTGCTTACTCTCCTGCCACCCCCCTCGTTGCGTGTGCTTGCTGTCCTGCCCCCTCGTTGCTTGTGCTTGATCTCCTGCCCCCCTTGTTGCTTGTGCTTGCTGTCCTGCCGCCTCATTGCTTGTGCTTGCTGTCCTGCCCTTCTCGTTGCTTGCGCTTGCTGTGCTGCCCCCCTCATTGCTTGTGCTTGCTGTCCTGCCCCCTCGTTGCTTGTGCTTGCTCTCCTACCCCCTCGTTGCTTGTGCTTGCTTTCCTGCCCCCCTCGTTGCTTGGGCTTGCTGTCCTGCCCCCTTGTTGCTCGTGCTTGCTCTCCTGCCTCCACGTTGCTTGTGCTTGCTCTCCTGCCCCCTCATTGCTTTTGCTTGCTCGCCTGCCCCCTGTTTGCTTGTGCTTCCTCTCCTGCCCCCTCATTGCTCGTCCTTGATCTCTTGCCCCCCTCGTTGCTTAGGCTTGCTGTCCTGCCCCCTTGTTGCTTGTGCTTATTGTCCTGCCCCCTCGTTGCTAATGCTTGCTGTCCTTCCCCCCTCATTGCTTGTGCTTGCTTTCCTGCCCCCCCTCGTTGCTCGTGCTTGCTCTCCTGCCCCCCTCGTTGCTTGTGCTTGCTCTCCTGCCCCCCTCGTTGCTTGTGCTTGCTGTCCTGCCCCCCTCCTTGCTTGTGCTTGCTGTCCTGCCCCCTCGTTGCTTGTGCTTGATCTCCTGCCCACCTTGTTGCTTGTGCTTGCTGTCCTGCCCCCTCATTGCTTGTGCTTGCTGTCCTGCCCTTCACGTTGCTTGCGCTTGCTGTGCTGCCCCCCTCATTGCTTGTGCTTGCTGTCCTGCCCCCACGTTGCTTGTGCTTGCTCTCCTACCCCCTCGTTGCTTGTGCTTGCTTTCCTGCCCCCCTCGTTGCTTGTGCTTGCTGTCCTGCCCCCTTGTTGCTCGTGCTTGCTCTCCTGCCCCCACGTTGCTTGTGCTTGCTCTCCTGCCCCCTCATTGCTTGTGCTTGCTCTCCTGCCCCCTGTTTGCTTGTGCTTGCTCTCCTGCCCCCTCATTGCTCGTCCTTGATCTCTTGCCCCCTCGTTGCTTGTGCTTGCTGTCCTGCCCCCTCGTTGCTTGTGCTTATTGTCCTGCCCCCTCGTTGCTCGTGCTTGCTCTCCTGCCCCCCTCGTTGCTAATGCTTGCTGTCCTGCCCCCCTCATTGCTTGTGCTTGCTTTCCTGCCCCCCTCATTGCTCGTGCTTGCTGTCCTGCCCCCCTCATTGCTCCTGCTTGCTCTCCTGACCCCCTCGTTGATTGTGCTTGCTCTCCTGCCCCCTTGTTGCTTGTGCTTGCTCTCCTGCCCCCCTCATTGCTTGTGCTTGCTGTCCTGCCCCCTCATTGCTCGTGCTTGCTCTACTGTCCCCTCGTTGTTTGTGCTTGTTGTCCTGCCGCATCGTTAATTGTGCTTGCTGTCCTGCCCCCCTCGTTGCTTTTGCTTGCTGTCCTGCCCCCCTTGTTGCTTGTGCTTGCTGTCCTGCCCCCTCGTTGCTTGTGCTTAGTCTCCTGCCACCCCCCTCGTTGCTTGCGCTTGCTCTCCTGCCCCCCTCGTTGCTTGTGCTTGCTGTCCTGCCCGCCTCATTGCTTGTGCTTGCTGTCCTGCCCCCCTCGTTGCTCGTGCTTGCTCTCCTGCCCCCCTCGTCGCTTGTGCTTGCTCTCCTGCCCCCCTCGTTGCTTGTGCTTGCTGTCCTGCCCCCCCCTCGTTGATTGTGCTTGCTCTCCTGCCCCCTCATTGTTTGTGCTTGCTCTCCTGCCCCCTTGTTGCTTGTGCTTGCTCTATTGCTCCCTCGTTGCTTGTGCTTGCTTTCATGCCCCCTCGTTGCTTGTGCTTGCTCTCCTGCCCCCTCGTTGCTTGTGCTTACTCCCTTGCCTCCTCGTTGCTTGTGCTTGCTCCCTTGACCACCTCGTTGGTTGTGCTTGCTCTCCTGCCCCCCTCGTTGCTTGTGCTTGCTGTCCTGCCCCCCCCTCGTTGATTGTGCTTGCTCTCCTGCCCCCTCATTGTTTGTGCTTGCTCTCCTGCCCCCTTGTTGCTTGTGCTTGCTCTATTGCTCCCTTGTTGCTTGTGCTTGCTTTCCTGCCCCCTCGTTGCTTGTTCTTGCTCTCCTGCCCCCTCGTTGCTTGTGCTTACTCCCTTGCCTCCTCGTTGCTTGTGCTTGCTCCCTTGACCACCTCGTTGGTTGTGCTTGCTCTCCTGCCCCCTTGTTGCTTGTGCTTGCTCTCCTGCCCCCCTCATTGCTTGTGCTTGCTGTCCTGCCCACTCATTGCTCGTGCTTGCTCTACTGTCCCCTCGTTGTTTGTGCTTGTTGTCCTGCCGCATCGTTGATTGTGCTTGCTGTCCTGCCCCCCTCGTTGCTTGTGCTTGCTGTTCTGCCCCCTCGTTGCTTGTGCTTACTCTCCTGCCACCCCCCTCGTTGTGTGTGCTTGCTGTCCTGCCCCCTCGTTGCTTGTGCTTGATCTCCTGCCCCCCTTGTTGCTTGTGCTTGCTGTCCTGCCCCCTCATTGCTTGTGCTTGCTCTCCTGCCCCCTTGTTGCTTGTGCTTGCTCTATTGCTCCCTTGTTGCTTGTGCTTGCTTTCCTGCCCCCTCGTTGCTTGTGCTTGCTCTCCTGCCCCCTCGTTGCTTGTGCTTACTCCCTTGCCTCCTCGTTGCTTGTGCTTGCTCCCTTGACCACCTCGTTGGTTGTGCTTGCTCTCCTGCCCCCTTGTTGCTTGTGCTTGCTCTCCTGCCCCCCTCATTGCTTGTGCTTGCTGTCCTGCCCACTCATTGCTCGTGCTTGCTCTACTGTCCCCTCGTTGTTTGTGCTTGTTGTCCTGCCGCATCGTTGATTGTGCTTGCTGTCCTGCCCCCCTCGTTGCTTGTGCTTGCTGTTCTGCCCCCTCGTTGCTTGTGCTTACTCTCCTGCCACCCCCCTCATTGCGTGTGCTTGCTGTCCTGCCCCCTCGTTGCTTGTGCTTGATCTCCTGCCCCCCTTGTTGCTTGTGCTTGCTGTCCTGCCCCCTCATTGCTTGTGCTTGCTCTCCTGCCCCCTTGTTGCTTGTGCTTGCTCTATTGCTCCCTTGTTGCTTGTGCTTGCTTTCCTGCCCCCTCGTTGCTTGTGCTTGCTCTCCTGCCCCCTCGTTGCTTGTGCTTACTCCCTTGCCTCCTCGTTGCTTGTGCTTGCTCCCTTGACCACCTCGTTGGTTGTGCTTGCTCTCCTGCCCCCTTGTTGCTTGTGCTTGCTCTCCTGCCCCCCTCATTGCTTGTGCTTGCTGTCCTGCCCACTCATTGCTCGTGCTTGCTCTACTGTCCCCTCGTTGTTTGTGCTTGTTGTCCTGCCGCATCGTTGATTGTGCTTGCTGTCCTGCCCCCCTCGTTGCTTGTGCTTGCTGTTCTGCCCCCTCGTTGCTTGTGCTTACTCTCCTGCCACCCCCCTCGTTGCGTGTGCTTGCTGTCCTGCCCCCTCGTTGCTTGTGCTTGATCTCCTGCCCCCCTTGTTGCTTGTGCTTGCTGTCCTGCCCCCTCATTGCTTGTGCTTGCTGTCCTGCCCTTCTCGTTGCTTGCGCTTGCTGTGCTGCCCCCCTCATTGCTTGTGCTTGCTGTCCTGCCCCCTCGTTGCTTGTGCTTGCTCTCCTACCCCCTCGTTGCTTGTGCTTGCTTTCCTGCCCCCCTCGTTGCTTGGGCTTGCTGTCCTGCCCCCTTGTTGCTCGTGCTTGCTCTCCTGCCCCCACGTTGCTTGTGCTTGCTCTCCTGCCCCCTCATTGCTTTTGCTTGCTCTCCTGCCCCCTGTTTGCTTGTGCTTCCTCTCCTGCCCCCTCATTGCTCGTCCTTGATCTCTTGCCCCCCTCGTTGCTTAGGCTTGCTGTCCTGCCCCCTTGTTGCTTGTGCTTATTGTCCTGCCCCCTCGTTGCTCGTGCTTGCTCTCCTGCCCCCCTCGTTCCTAATGCTTGCTGTCCTTCCCCCCTCATTGCTTGTGCTTGCTTTCCTGCCCCCCCTCGTTGCTCGTGCTTGCTCTCCTGCCCCCCTCGTTGCTTGTGCTTGCTCTCCTGCCCCCCTCCTTGCTTGTGCTTGCTGTCCTGCCCCCTCGTTGCTTGTGCTTGATCTCCTGCCCCCCTTGTTGCTTGTGCTTGCTGTCCTGCCCCCTCATTGCTTGTGCTTGCTGTCCTGCCCTTCACGTTGCTTGCGCTTGCTGTGCTGCCCCCCTCATTGCTTGTGCTTGCTGTCCTGCCCCCACGTTGCTTGTGCTAGCTCTCCTACCCCCTCGTTGCTTGTGCTTGCTTTCCTGCCCCCCTCGTTGCTTGTGCTTGCTGTCCTGCCCCCTTGTTGCTCGTGCTTGCTCTCCTGCCCCCACGTTGCTTGTGCTTGCTCTCCTGCCCCCTCATTGCTTGTGCTTGCTCTCCTGCCCCCTGTTTGCTTGTGCTTGCTCTCCTGCCCCCTCATTGCTCGTCCTTGATCTCTTGCCCCCTCGTTGCTTGTGCTTGCTGTCCTGCCCCCTCGTTGCTTGTGCTTATTGTCCTGCCCCCTCGTTGCTCGTGCTTGCTCTCCTGCCCCCCTCGTTGCTAATGCTTGCTGTCCTGCCCCCCTCATTGCTCGTGCTTGCTGTCCTGCCCCCCTCATTGCTCCTGCTTGCTCTCCTGACCCCCTCGTTGATTTTGCTTGCTCTCCTGCCCCCTTGTTGCTTGTGCTTGCTCTCCTGCCCCCTCATTGCTCGTGCTTGCTCTACTGTCCCCTCGTTGTTTGTGCTTGTTGTCCTGCCGCATCGTTGATTGTGCTTGCTGTCCTGCCCCCCTCGTTGCATTTGCTTGCTGTCCTGCCCCCCTTGTTGCTTGTGCTTGCTGTCCTGCCCCCTTGTTGCTTGTGCTTAGTCTCCTACCACCCCCCTCGTTGCTTGCGCTTGCTCTCCTGCCCCCCTCGTTGCTTGTGCTTGCTCTCCTGCCCGCCTCATTGCTCGTGCTTGCTGTCCTGCCCACCTCGTTGCTCGTGCTTGCTCTCCTGCCCCCCTCGTCGCTTGTGCTTGCTCTCCTGCCCCCCTCGTTGCTTGTGCTTGCTGTCCTGCCCCCCCCTCGTTGATTGTGCTTGCTCTCCTGCCCCCTCATTGTTTGTGCTTGCTCTCCTGCCCCCTTGTTGCTTGTGCTTGCTCTATTGCTCCCTCGTTGCTTGTGCTTGCTTTCCTGCCCCCTCGTTGCTTGTGCTTGCTCTCCTGCCCCCTCGTTGCTTGTGCTTACTCCCTTGCCTCCTCGTTGCTTGTGCTTGCTCCCTTGACCAACTCGTTGGTTGTGCTTGCTCTCCTGCCCCCCTCGTTGCTTGTGCTTGCTGTCCTGCCCCCCCTCGTTGATTGTGCTTGCTCTCCTGCCCCCTCATTGTTTGTGCTTGCTCTCCTGCCCCCTTGTTGCTTGTGCTTGCTCTATTGCTCCCTTGTTGCTTGTGCTTTCTTTCCTGCCCCCTCGTTGCTTGTGCTTGCTCTCCTGCCCCCTCGTTGCTTGTGCTTACTCCCTTGCCTCCTCGTTGCTTGTGCTTGCTCCCTTGACCACCTCGTTGGTTGTGCTTGCTCTCCTGCCCCCTTGTTGCTTGTGCTTGCTCTCCTGCCCCCCTCATTGCTTGTGCTTGCTGTCCTGCCCACTCATTGCTCGTGCTTGCTCTACTGTCCCCTCGTTGTTTGTGCTTGTTGTCCTGCCGCATCGTTGATTGTGCTTGCTGTCCTGCCCCCCTCGTTGCTTGTGCTTGCTGTTCTGCCCCCTCGTTGCTTGTGCTTACTCTCCTGCCACCCCCCTCGTTGCGTGTGCTTGCTGTCCTGCCCCCTCGTTGCTTGTGCTTGATCTCCTGCCCCCCTTGTTGCTTGTGCTTGCTGTCCTGCCCCCTCATTGCTTGTGCTTGCTGTCTGCCCTTCTCGTTGCTTGCGCTTGCTGTGCTGCCCCCCTCATTGCTTGTGCTTGCTGTCCTGCCCCCTCGTTGCTTGTGCTTGCTCTCCTACCCCCTCGTTGCTTATGCTTGCTTTCCTGCCCGCCCGCGTTGCTTGGGCTTGCTGTCCTGCCCCCTTGTTGCTCGTGCTTGCTCTCCTGCCCCCACGTTGCTTGTGCTTGCTCTCCTGCCCCCTCATTGCTTTTGCTTGCTCTCCTGCCCCCTGTTTGCTTGTGCTTCCTCTCCTGCCCCCTCATTGCTCGTCCTTGATCTCTTGCCCCCCTCGTTGCTAAGGCTTGCTGTCCTGCCCCCTTGTTGCTTGTGCTTATTGTCCTGCCCCCTCGTTGCTCGTGCTTGCTCTCCTGCCCCCCTCGTTGCTAATGCTTGCTGTCCTTCCCCCCTCATTGCTTGTGCTTGCTTTCCAGCCCCCCCTCGTTGCTCGTGCTTGCTCTCCTGCCCCCCTCGTTGCTTGTGCTTGCTCTCCTGCCCCCCTCGTTGCTTGTGCTTGCTGTCCTGCCCCCCTCCTTGCTTGTGCTTGCTGTCCTGCCCCCTCGTTGCTTGTGCTTGATCTCCTGCCCCCCTTGTTGCTTGTGCTTGCTGTCCTGCCCCCTCATTGCTTGTGCTTGCTGTCCTGCCCTTCACCTTGCTTGCGCTTGCTGTGCTGCCCCCCTCATTGCTTGTGCTTGCTGTCCTGCCCCCACGTTGCTTGTGCTTGCTCTCCTACCCCCTCGTTGCTTGTGCTTGCTTTCCTGCCCCCCTCGTTGCTTGTGCTTGCTGTCCTGCCCCCTTGTTGCTCGTGCTTGCTCTCCTGCCCCCACGTTGCTTGTGCTTGCTCTCCTGCCCCCTCATTGCTTGTGCTTGCTCTCCTGCCCCCTGTTTGCTTGTGCTTGCTCTCCTGCCCCCTCATTGCTCGTCCTTGATCTCTTGCCCCCTCGTTGCTTGTGCTTGCTGTCCTGCCCCCTCGTTGCTTGTGCTTATTGTCCTGCCCCCTCGTTGCTCGTGCTTGCTCTCCTGCCCCCCTCGTTGCTAATGCTTGCTGTCCTGCCCCCCTCATTGCTTGTGCTTGCTTTCCTGCCCCCCTCATTGCTCGTGCTTGCTGTCCTGCCCCCCTCATTGCTCCTGCTTGCTCTCCTGACCCCCTCGTTGATTGTGCTTGCTCTCCTGCCCCCTTGTTGCTTGTGCTTGCTCTCCCGCCCCCCTCATTGCTTGTGCTTGCTGTCCTGCCCCCTCATTGCTCGTGCTTGCTCTACTGTCCCCTCGTTGTTTGTGCTTGTTGTCCTGCCGCATCGTTGATTGTGCTTGCTGTCCTGCCCCCCTCGTTGCTTGCGCTTGCTCTCCTGCCCCCCTCGTTGCTTGTGCTTGCTGTCCTGCCCGCCTCATTGCTCGTGCTTGCTGTCCTGCCCCCCTCGTTGCTCGTGCTTGCTCTCCTGCCCCCCTCGTCGCTTGTGCTTGCTCTCCTGCCCCCCTCGTTGCTTGTGCTTGCTGTCCTGCCCCCCCCTCGTTGATTGTGCTTGCTCTCCTGCCCCCTCATTGTTTGTGCTTGCTCTCCTGCCCCCTTGTTGCTTGTGCTTGCTCTATTGCTCCCTCGTTGCTTGTGCTTGCTTTCCTGCCCCCTCGTTGCTTGTGCTTGCTCTCCTGCCCCCTCGTTGCTTGTGCTTACTCCCTTGCCTCCTCGTTGCTTGTGCTTGCTCCCTTGACCACCTCGTTGGTTGTGCTTGCTCTCCTGCCCCCTTGTTGCTTGTGCTTGCTCTCCTGCCCCCTCTCATTGCTTGTGCTTGCTGTCCTGCCCACTCATTGCTCGTGCTTGCTCTACTGTCCCCTCGTTGTTTGTGCTTGTTGTCCTGCCGCATCGTTGATTGTGCTTGCTGTCCTGCCCCCCTCGTTGCTTGTGCTTGCTGTTCTGCCCCCTCGTTGCTTGTGCTTACTCTCCTGCCACCCCCCTCGTTGCGTGTGCTTGCTGTCATGCCCCCTCGTTGCTTGTGCTTGATCTCCTGCCCCCCTTGTTGCTTGTGCTTGCTGTCCTGCCCCCTCATTGCTTGTGCTTGCTGTCCTGCCCTTCTCGTTGCTTGCGCTTGCTGTGCTGCCCCCCTCATTGCTTGTGCTTGCTGTCCTGCCCCCTCGTTGCTTGTGCTTGCTCTCCTACCCCCCTCGTTGCTTGTGCTTGCTTTCCTTCCCCCCTCGTTGCTTGTGCTTGCTGTCCTGCCCCCTTGTTGCTCGTGCTTGCTCTCCTGCCCCCACGTTGCTTGTGCTTGCTCTCCTGCCCCCTCATTGCTTTTGCTTGCTCTCCTGCCCCCTGTTTGCTTGTGCTTCCTCTCCTGCCCCCTCATTGCTCGTCCTTGATCTCTTGCCTCCCTCGTTGCTTGTGCTTGCTGTCCTGCCCCCTTGTTGCTTGTGCTTATTGTCCTGCCCCCTCGTTGCTCGTGCTTGCTCTCCTGCCCCCCTCGTTGCTAATGCTTGCTGTCCTTCCCCCTCATTGCTTGTGCTTGCTTTCCTGCCCCCCCTCGTTGCTCGTGCTTGCTCTCCTGCCCCCCTCGTTGCTTGTGCTTGCTCTCCTCCCCCCCTCGTTGCTTGTGCTTGCTGTCCTGCCCCCCTCCTTGCTTGTGCTTGCTGTCCTGCCCCCTCGTTGCTTGTGCTTGATCTCCTGCCCCCCTTGTTGTTTGTGCTTGCTGTCCTGCCCCCTCATTGCTTGTGCTTGCTGTCCTGCCCTTCACGTTGCTTGCGCTTGCTGTGCTGCCCCCCTCATTGCTTGTGCTTGCTGTCCTGCCCCCACGTTGCTTGTGCTTGCTCTCCTACCCCCTCGTTGCTTGTGCTTGCTTTGCTGCCCCCCTCGTTGCTTGTGCTTGCTGTCCTGCCCCCTTGTTGCTCGTGCTTGCTCTCCTGCCCCCACGTTGCTTGTGCTTGCTCTCCTGCCCCCTCATTGCTTGTGCTTGCTCTCCTGCCCCCTGTTTGCTTGTGCTTGCTCTCCTGCCCCCTCATTGCTCGTCCTTGATCTCTCGCCCCCCTCATTGCTTGTGCTTGCTGTCCTGCCCCCTCGTTGCTTGTGCTTATTGTCCTGCCCCCTCGTTGCTCGTGCTTGCTCTCCTGCCCCCCTCGTTGCTAATGCTTGCTGTCCTGCCCCCCTCATTGCTTGTGCTTGCTTTCCTGCCCCCCTCATTGCTCGTGCTTGCTGTCCTGCCCCCCTCATTGCTCCTGCTTGCTCTCCTGACCCCCTCGTTGATTGTGCTTGCTCTCCTGCCCCCTTGTTGCTTGTGCTTGCTCTCCTGCCCCCCTCATTGCTTGTGCTTGCTGTCCTGCCCCCTCATTGCTCGTGCTTGCTCTACTGTCCCCTCGTTGTTTGTGCTTGTTGTCCTGCCGCATCGTTAATTGTGCTTGCTGTCCTGCCCCCCTCGTTGCTTTTGCTTGCTGTCCTGCCCCCCTTGTTGCTTGTGCTTGCTGTCCTGCCCCCTCGTTGCTTGTGCTTAGTCTCCTGCCACCCCCCTCGTTGCTTGCGCTTGCTCTCCTGCCCCCCTCGTTGCTTGTGCTTGCTGTCCTGCCCGCCTCATTGCTCGTGCTTGCTGTCCTGCCCCCCTCGTTGCTCGTGCTTGCTCTCCTGCCCCCCTCGTCGCTTGTGCTTGCTCTCCTGCCCCCCTCGTTGCTTGTGCTTGCTGTCCTGCCCCCCCCTCGTTGATTGTGCTTGCTCTCCTGCCCCCTCATTGTTTGTGCTTGCTCTCCTGCCCCCTTGTTGCTTGTGCTTGCTCTATTGCTCCCTCGTTGCTTGTGCTTGCTTTCATGCCCCCTCGTTGCTTGTGCTTGCTCTCCTGCCCCCTCGTTGCTTGTGCTTACTCCCTTGCCTCCTCGTTGCTTGTGCTTGCTCCCTTGACCACCTCGTTGGTTGTGCTTGCTCTCCTGCCCCCCTCGTTGCTTGTGCTTGCTGTCCTGCCCCCCCCTCGTTGATTGTGCTTGCTCTCCTGCCCCCTCATTGTTTGTGCTTGCTCTCCTGCCCCCTTGTTGCTTGTGCTTGCTCTATTGCTCCCTTGTTGCTTGTGCTTGCTTTCCTGCCCCCTCGTTGCTTGTTCTTGCTCTCCTGCCCCCTCGTTGCTTGTGCTTACTCCCTTGCCTCCTCGTTGCTTGTGCTTGCTCCCTTGACCACCTCGTTGGTTGTGCTTGCTCTCCTGCCCCCTTGTTGCTTGTGCTTGCTCTCCTGCCCCCCTCATTGCTTGTGCTTGCTGTCCTGCCCACTCATTGCTCGTGCTTGCTCTACTGTCCCCTCGTTGTTTGTGCTTGTTGTCCTGCCGCATCGTTGATTGTGCTTGCTGTCCTGCCCCCCTCGTTGCTTGTGCTTGCTGTTCTGCCCCCTCGTTGCTTGTGCTTACTCTCCTGCCACCCCCCTCGTTGCGTGTGCTTGCTGTCCTGCCCCCTCATTGCTTGTGCTTGATCTCCTGCCCCCCTTGTTGCTTGTGCTTGCTGTCCTGCCCCCTCATTGCTTGTGCTTGCTCTCCTGCCCCCTTGTTGCTTGTGCTTGCTCTATTGCTCCCTTGTTGCTTGTGCTTGCTTTCCTGCCCCCTCGTTGCTTGTGCTTGCTCTCCTGCCCCCTCGTTGCTTGTGCTTACTCCCTTGCCTCCTCGTTGCTTGTGCTTGCTCCCTTGACCACCTCGTTGGTTGTGCTTGCTCTCCTGCCCCCTTGTTGCTTGTGCTTGCTCTCCTGCCCCCCTCATTGCTTGTGCTTGCTGTCCTGCCCACTCATTGCTCGTGCTTGCTCTACTGTCCCCTCGTTGTTTGTGCTTGTTGTCCTGCCGCATCGTTGATTGTGCTTGCTGTCCTGCCCCCCTCGTTGCTTGTGCTTGCTGTTCTGCCCCCTCGTTGCTTGTGCTTACTCTCCTGCCACCCCCCTCGTTGCGTGTGCTTGCTGTCCTGCCCCCTCGTTGCTTGTGCTTGATCTCCTGCCCCCCTTGTTGCTTGTGCTTGCTGTCCTGCCCCCTCATTGCTTGTGCTTGCTGTCCTGCCCTTCTCGTTGCTTGCGCTTGCTGTGCTGCCCCCCTCATTGCTTGTGCTTGCTGTCCTGCCCCCTCGTTGCTTGTGCTTGCTCTCCTACCCCCTCGTTGCTTGTGCTTGCTTTCCTGCCCCCCTCGTTGCTTGGGCTTGCTGTCCTGCCCCCTTGTTGCTCGTGCTTGCTCTCCTGCCCCATGTTGGACAGGCCACATGAAGGGCCACTCTCCCCCGGCTCAACCAGGCCCGAGCCCGGTCACGCAAGTACCACACACCACCATTGCCCGTCCTCCGTCCCCTCAGGGACCCCTGCCCTCGAGCATGTTAACCTCGTGGGTCCGATCCACTGCCGGCCCACGCGCCCAGCCTGGGCCGCCATCTTGGACACTTCACCACGAGGCCGCCTGGCCCCCGATCGACCTCAACCCTGGGCCTAGCCCGGCCTCAGACATTCCGGCACCACCCTCCACCCAGGAGGTGAGCGGGGTACTTGGCAAGTCAATGGGAGAAAGAGGTGCCGATGGCTCTCCCCCGCCAAGTGCCGCTCGCCCATCGCCTCCCCGGGCGCTGGCTCCACCCCCCTGCTGGGTGTCTGGACTCCCTCATCCCGGACCTCCCGACCTCCAAGTGCGAGGGTCCGGACATCAAAGCACGCCAGCCCTATAACTGGGGCAGCTCCAGAGCAGGAAGGCAGTTGTATCTTGGAGTCGAGAGACGTAAAGAGGAACTCATCCTGGACAGACTACTGGCGCTGCCGTAGCTCTATCCTGTGCACCATCGTCCTGCCTGTTGGCGCTGCCACAGCCGTCGTAACCTTCATCCTTCATCGTCGTCCGGATCTGCTGGCGTGGCCGCGGACCGTTGTAACCTTAACCATCACCGGGACCTGCAGGCTCTGCCGCGGACCGTCGTCTTTCATCCGTCCATCTCGGGACCTGCTTGGCTCCTCCACGGCCCGACCATCTAAGAACACCGAGCTCGAGGATTGAGAGCTATTTTGTACTCATTGGTAACTAAAGACTGTCCCGCTACCCCTTTCCTCAACCAAAGACTAAACTCGAGGGGACCCCTGAGTCCAGACCTCCTTGTATCATACCATCGTAATCTAAGAATTGCATATAAATTCTCGTTAATCTTCCATCCTGTGTGGCGTCCGTCTGTGGGGGGGAAGTTACCTGTCTGTACAGTCGTTGGAGACGGCTCTCCCTGGAGACCTCTCCCCGTAATCTCGGCCGACCCTCCCGGTCCGTCTAACATTGGTGGCCAGCGGCGCGATCCGAATCACCGCATAACGTACAGAGAGTAGCTCACCCCACAACGAACCACAATGACAACTAAAGAAAGCGGATCAACTGAGAAGTTCCAAATGGAAAAACTAGAGGAGTACAGCCATCGTGAACTAAAGCAGTTCTGCATCGAACTAGGTATCGCTACCACCGGACTAAGCACCAAGGACGATTTTAAGCATGCCCTAGAATCTTGGGCAGAAACCGGGGATACCGAAGCCCCTGAGCAAAGCACCGCGAAAAAAACCAACACGGTCCCTGAAGGGCAAAGAACCGGTCTCTCGCAAGACGAGATCCAAGAAAGAGAAAAAACCCGACTACACGAGCTAGAAATGGCCCGACTCAAGATGGACGTAGAACTCAAGTTGGCCGAACAAAAAATCAACTTAGAGCACCTACGTCTCCGAGAAGAAAGAGAGGAGAAACAGAGACAAAGGGAGCTCGAGGAAAAGAAACTGGCGTACGAGCACGAACGGAACCTAGCCGAGATCAACCTGCGCAAACAGAATAAAGAGTTAGGGGTGCCCGAGAGACCACACACCCCAGGAGCCACGGAGAAAAAAGTACACATCCCCAAGGATGTGGTCCGAGAATATTTCCGAGAGGACGACATCCAGCAATGGTTTAAAGCCTATGAAATCGCTATGACTGCGCACCGGATCGATAGAAACGACTGGGGTGCCGGCCTATGGGGCAGATTCCTCAATGAAGGCCGCGATACCCTGTTACAGCTCCCAGACCACCAGATGACCTCCTACGACCATATGAAAGCGGCCCTCCTCACCCGCTATGGCCTCACGCCCGAGATGTACCGTCAGAGGTTCCGAGACTGCACACGCATCCCGGGTACAACTTGGGTGGACTATGTAACGTACTTTAGCCGAGCTTTCGAAGGCTGGATCAGAGGAAACAACGTCACGACCTACGAGCAGCTGTTCAATCTGATGGTATGGGAGCATCTGTCCAACAATTGCTTCATTGAACTACGCCAACACCTCCTCGACAGCAAGTTAACCGATCCCCGGCAGCTCGCAGCCGAAGCTGACCGGTGGGAGATCACCAGAGTGGGCCGGAATGGGTCCTACGAGCAGAACAGGAACAACAATGGTCACTACCGACCCAGAGGAGGAGGAGGGGGCCAAGGACGAGGAAGAGACAACACTCCGGCCGTCCCCGCTACCAGCACCACCCCCCCGGCCAACCGGGGCAGCACCCCGGCGCGACCGGGGTACAGAGCCAATGTCACATGTCACCGATGCCAACGAGTCGGCCACTATGCAAATGACCCAAGCTGCCCGCAGTATCAGAGTCCAAAACCCCGCCAAGTGGCCGCCGCGGCACTAGGGGAAGAACAGATCTCCGAGGAGCAAGAAACAAACGAGCAAGAGTATCAAGAGTGGGAGCCAGCCGCCATGACTCTCGCGTGCTTAGGGGGAAGAGACATGGTCCCGCGGGTCCCCCTACCCGCTAACACCCAGAAGTACAGCCAATGGGTGAGCATCAATGGACGACGGGCCGAAGCCCTTCGGGACACCGGGGCCAGTGTGACAGCCGTCCGCTGTCACCTGGTGACCCCAGAACAATATCTACCGAACATTCTCTGCCCTGTGCGATCAGCCGACAACTCGGAAAGTCTGTGTCGGATGGCCTGCGTCCCCTTTGAGTGGGGAGGGGTCTCCGGCATGTTGAAGGTGACGGTCCGGGACGACTCCCCCGTGGACTGCCTCCTCGGAAATGACCTAGAGAGCTCCCCGTGGGCAGCCGTGGAGCGAAAAGAACACTTGGGGATGTTAGGCGTCCCGGACTGGGCGTGCGTCACCACCCGGTCCATGGCCGCCCGTGCCAACCATCACCCGGAAGAACCAGAATGGCCGGCGCCACCGCCTCCGGTCGCCCCAGCCGAGACCACTGACCATGACACCCCCCTCGAACCTGCTCAACCTTCCGACCTCGCTAACCTTGACCAGTGGGCCCAAGAGGGGGGGCCCACACAAGAACAATTTCGCCAGGAACAAAAGACCTGTCCCTCCCTAGAGGGACTCCGCCAACAAGCGCTCGCCCAAAGCGCAGGGGATACGTCCGGAACTCATTGGGTCTACTGGGACAATGATCTGTTGTACAGCGAGCAAAGAATCGCCGAGCTGGGGGCCAACCGAGTACTAGTAGTGCCCCTCCGCTTTAGAACCTTCCTGCTAAACCTGGCCCACGATGTCCCCCTGGCAGGGCACCTGGGACAAGATAAAACCTACAGTCGCCTAGTGACCCACTTCTTCTGGCCCAAAATGAGAAACGATGTGCACCAGCATTGCCGATCTTGCCCCACATGCCAAGCCAGTGGGAAGAGCGGCCGCAAACTAAAGGCCCCCTTGCAACCTTTTCCAGTAGTCACGACCCCATTTGAGAGGGTCGGAATAGACATTGTGGGACCCCTGGACCCGCGTACAAAACAAGGCCATCGCTTTATTCTGGTGCTAGTGGACCACGCCACCCGCTACCCTGAGGCTGTTCCTCTCCGGACCGTGACAGCCCCAGTGGTCGGCCGGGCCCTGATGGGGATCTTCTCCCGTGTGGGGTTCCCCCGAGAAGTCGTCAGCGACAGAGGCACGAACTTTATCTCTAAATACATGAAGTCCCTCTGGCAACAGTGTGGGGTCACCTACCGATTCACGACTCCCTATCACCCCCAAGGGAACGGACTTGTTGAGCGGTTCAACCGCACGCTAAAAGGGATGATCGGGGGATTGGAAGAGCCCCTCCGTCGCCAGTGGGATGTGCTGCTGCCGTGCCTCCTCTTCGCCTACCGAGAGGTCCCACAAAAATCCCTAGGCTTCAGCCCATTTGAACTGCTATACGGGCACCCAGTGCGGGGGCCGCTCAGCCTGATCAAGGAAGGCTGGGAGATGCCTCCGGCCAAGAACCCTCCAGATGTCTTCCGGTACCTCCTCACCCTCCGCAACCAGTCCCAGCGGTTCAGAGACCTAGCAAAAGCCAACCTAGAGGCCAGTCAAGAGGATATGAAAAAATGGTATGACCAGAACGCCTCATCCATTGAATTCGAACCGGGGCAACAGGTATGGGTAATGTCCCCCACAGAGCCATGCGCTCTCCAAGACAAATGGACAGGGCCCTTCAAGGTAATCGAGCGCAAGGGTCCTGCCACCTATCTGATCGATATGGAGTCCTCCCGGAACCCACTCCGAGTCCTCCACACCAACAGGCTGAAACCCCACTTTGCACGAACAGAGCTCAGCCTACTGATGGCCACAGACAATGGGGTTGAAGACGACTCCGAGCCTCTCCCTGACCTCCTACGGACCCAGGAGCAAGACGGCTCCGTAGATGGGGTCCGACTCTCGGAGACCCTCACCAGAGAACAACGCCGAGAGTGCCAAGCCCTCCTGTCCCAGTTCGCCAGCCTATTCTCCCTCACCCCAGGTGTCACTTCCTGGTGTGTACACGATGTGGACACCGGAGATAGCCCTCCTATCCGCCACCGGGCCTACCGCGTACCTGATCGGGTACGGGCCTGCATCCAGGCGGAAGTGGCCAAGATGCTCACGCTCGGGGTCATCGAGCCCTCAGACAGTCCATGGGCCAGCCCGGTCGTACTGGTCCCCAAAGCAGCCGCCCCCGGAACCACACCAGAACTCCGGTTCTGCGTCGACTACCGGGGCCTGAATGAAGTCACCAGAACAGACGCACATCCCATCCCCCGGGCAGATGAACTGGTCGACCGAATGGGAGCTGCCCGCTACCTCAGCATCTTCGACCTGACAGCAGGTTATTGGCAGATCGGCCTCACACCCCGAGCACAAGAACGTTCTGCCTTCTCCACCCCCGATGGCCACTACCATTTTACGGTCATGCCCTTCGGCATGAAGAATGCCCCAGCAACTTTCCAACGGCTCGTCAATCAGGTCCTGGCGGGGCTCGAAGGGTTCAGCGCCGCCTACCTGGACGACATCGCTGTGTACAGCCACCATTGGACCGAGCACCTCCACCACCTCCGAGCAGTGCTACAAGCCCTCCAGCGAGCTGGCCTCACGATCAAGGCCAGCAAGTGTCAAATTGGACAAGGGTCTGTGACCTACCTCGGGCACCAGGTGGGAAGCGGCCTAGTGGCCCCTCTACAGCTGAAAATTGCCGCCATCCAGGACTGGCAGCCCCCTATCACCCAAACTGAGGTACGAGCCTTCCTGGGCCTCACGGGCTATTACCGAAGGTTCGTGAAAGACTATGGTACCATAGTGGGGCCCCTCACAGAACTCACATCAAAAAATCAGCCCAAGAAAGTGAACTGGACCCCAGAGTGTCAAACGGCATTCGAACAGTTGAAGGCCGCCATGTGTTCCGCTCCTGTGCTCCAGGCCCCAGACTACAGCCGGGAGTTCGTCGTCCAGACGGACGCCTCCGACCAGGGCATTGGGGCGGTCCTGTCTCAAGTGAACACCGAAGGCCTTGATCAACCGGTGGCCTTCATCAGCCGGAGACTCCTACCCCGGGAGCAACGCTGGAGCACCATAGAGAGGGAAGCCTTCGCTGTGGTATGGGCCCTCAAGAAGCTCCGGCCCTACCTTTTTGGCACCCACTTTCGGGTGCAGACCGACCACCGACCCTTGCAGTGGCTGATGCATATGCGGGGGGAAAACCCAAAGTTGCTACGCTGGTCCATCTCCTTGCAAGGTATGGACTTCACAGTCGAACACCGGCCTGGGCCCGATCACGCCAACGCGGATGGCCTGTCCCGGTTTTTCCGCCTCGACGAAGAGAGTCCCCAAGGGAATGGGTAACTCTCCCCGCCTTCAGCTGGGGGGGACGCATGTTGGACAGGCCACATGAAGGGCCACTCTCCCCCGGCTCAACCAGGCCCGAGCCCGGTCACGCAAGTACCACACACCACCATTGCCCGTCCTCCGTCCCCTCAGGGACCCCTGCCCTCGAGCATGTTAACCTCGTGGGTCCGATCCACTGCCGGCCCACGCGCCCAGCCTGGGCCGCCATCTTGGACACTTCACCACGAGGCCGCCTGGCCCCCGATCGACCTCAACCCTGGGCCTAGCCCGGCCTCAGACATTCCGGCACCACCCTCCACCCAGGAGGTGAGCGGGCTACTTGGCAAGTCAATGGGAGAAAGAGGTGCCGATGGCTCTCCCCCGCCAAGTGCCGCTCGCCCATCGCCTCCCCGGGCGCTGGCTCCACCCCCCTGCTGGGTGTCTGGACTCCCTCATCCCGGACCTCCCGACCTCCAAGTGCGAGGGTCCGGACATCAAAGCACGCCAGCCCTATAACTGGGGCAGCTCCAGAGCAGGAAGGCAGTTGTATCTTGGAGTCGAGAGACGTAAAGAGGAACTCATCCTGGACAGACTACTGGCGCTGCCGTAGCTCTATCCTGTGCACCATCGTCCTGCCTGTTGGCGCTGCCACAGCCGTCGTAACCTTCATCCTTCATCGTCGTCCGGATCTGCTGGCGTGGCCGCGGACCGTTGTAACCTTAACCATCACCGGGACCTGCAGGCTCTGCCGCGGACCGTCGTCTTTCATCCGTCCATCTCGGGACCTGCTTGGCTCCTCCACGGCCCGACCATCTAAGAACACCGAGCTCGAGGATTGAGAGCTATTTTGTACTCATTGGTAACTAAAGACTGTCCCGCTACCCCTTTCCTCAACCAAAGACTAAACTCGAGGGGACCCCTGAGTCCAGACCTCCTTGTATCATACCATCGTAATCTAAGAATTGCATATAAATTCTCGTTAATCTTCCATCCTGTGTGGCGTCCGTCTGTGGGGGGGAAGTTACCTGTCTGTACAGTCGTTGGAGACGGCTCTCCCTGGAGACCTCTCCCCGTAATCTCGGCCGACCCTCCCGGTCCGTCTAACACCCCCACGTTGCTTGTGCTTGCTCTCCTGCCCCCTCATTGCTTTTGCTTGCTCTCCTGCCCCCTGTTTGCTTGTGCTTCCTCTCCTGCCCCCTCATTGCTCGTCCTTGATCTCTTGCCCCCCTCGTTGCTTAGGCTTGCTGTCCTGCCCCCTTGTTGCTTGTGCTTATTGTCCTGCCCCCTCGTTGCTCGTGCTTGCTCTCCTGCCCCCCTCGTTCCTAATGCTTGCTGTCCTTCCCCCCTCATTGCTTGTGCTTGCTTTCCTGCCCCCCTCGTTGCTCGTGCTTGCTCTCCTGCCCCCCTCGTTGCTTGTGCTTGCTCTCCTGCCCCCCTCCTTGCTTGTGCTTGCTGTCCTGCCCCCCTCCTTGCTTGTGCTTGCTGTCCTGCCCCCTCGTTGCTTGTGCTTGATCTCCTGCCCCCCTTGTTGCTTGTGCTTGCTGTCCTGCCCCCTCATTGCTTGTGCTTGCTGTCCTGCCCTTCACGTTGCTTGCGCTTGCTGTGCTGCCCCCCTCATTGCTTGTGCTTGCTGTCCTGCCCCCACGTTGCTTGTGCTAGCTCTCCTACCCCCTCGTTGCTTGTGCTTGCTTTCCTGCCCCCCTCGTTGCTTGTGCTTGCTGTCCTGCCCCCTTGTTGCTCGTGCTTGCTCTCCTGCCCCCACGTTGCTTGTGCTTGCTCTCCTGCCCCCTCATTGCTTGTGCTTGCTCTCCTGCCCCCTGTTTGCTTGTGCTTGCTCTCCTGCCCCCTCATTGCTCGTCCTTGATCTCTTGCCCCCTCGTTGCTTGTGCTTGCTGTCCTGCCCCCTCGTTGCTTGTGCTTATTGTCCTGCCCCCTCGTTGCTCGTGCTTGCTCTCCTGCCCCCCTCGTTGCTAATGCTTGCTGTCCTGCCCCCCTCATTGCTTGTGCTTGCTTTCCTGCCCCCCTCATTGCTCGTGCTTGCTGTCCTGCCCCCCTCATTGCTCCTGCTTGCTCTCCTGACCCCCTCGTTGATTGTGCTTGCTCTCCTGCCCCCTTGTTGCTTGTGCTTGCTCTCCTGCCCCCCTCATTGCTTGTGCTTGCTGTCCTGCCCCCTCATTGCTCGTGCTTGCTCTACTGTCCCCTCGTTGTTTGTGCTTGTTGTCCTGCCGCATCGTTGATTGTGCTTGCTGTCCTGCCCCCCTCGTTGCATTTGCTTGCTGTCCTGCCCCCCTTGTTGCTTGTGCTTGCTGTCCTGCCCCCTTGTTGCTTGTTCTTAGTCTCCTACCACCCCCCTCGTTGCTTGCGCTTGCTCTCCTGCCCCCCTCGTTGCTTGTGCTTGCTGTCCTGCCCGCCTCATTGCTCGTGCTTGCTGTCCTGCCCACCTCGTTGCTCGTGCTTGCTCTCCTGCCACCCTCGTCGCTTGTGCTTGCTCTCCTGCCCCCCTCGTTGCTTGTGCTTGCTGTCCTGCCCCCCCCTCGTTGATTGTGCTTGCTGTCCTGCCCCCTCATTGTTTGTGCTTGCTCTCCTGCCCCCTTGTTGCTTGTGCTTGCTCTATTGCTCCCTTGTTGCTTGTGCTTGCTTTCCTGCCCCCTCGTTGCTTGTGCTTGCTCTCCTGCCCCCTCGTTGCTTGTGCTTACTCCCTTGCCTCCTCGTTGCTTGTGCTTGCTCCCTTGACCAACTCGTTGGTTGTGCTTGCTCTCCTGCCCCCCTCGTTGCTTGTGCTTGCTGTCCTGCCCCCCCCTCGTTGATTGTGCTTGCTCTCCTGCCCCCTCATTGTTTGTGCTTGCTCTCCTGCCCCCTTGTTGCTTGTGCTTGCTCTATTGCTCCCTTGTTGCTTGTGCTTTCTTTCCTGCCCCCTCGTTGCTTGTGCTTGCTCTCCTGCCCCCTCGTTGCTTGTGCTTACTCCCTTGCCTCCTCGTTGCTTGTGCTTGCTCCCTTGAGCACCTCGTTGGTTGTGCTTGCTCTCCTGCCCCCTTGTTGCTTGTGCTTGCTCTCCTGCCCCCCTCATTGCTTGTGCTTGCTGTCCTGCCCACTCATTGCTCGTGCTTGCTCTACTGTCCCCTCGTTGTTTGTGCTTGTTGTCCTGCCGCATCGTTGATTGTGCTTGCTGTCCTGCCCCCCTCGTTGCTTGTGCTTGCTGTTCTGCCCCCTCGTTGCTTGTGCTTACTCTCCTGCCACCCCCCTCGTTGCGTGTGCTTGCTGTCCTGCCCCCTCGTTGCTTGTGCTTGATCTCCTGCCCCCCTTGTTGCTTGTGCTTGCTGTCCTGCCCCCTCATTGCTTGTGCTTGCTGTCCTGCCCTTCTCGTTGCTTGCGCTTGCTGTGCTGCCCCCCTCATTGCTTGTGCTTGCTGTCCTGCCCCCTCGTTGCTTGTGCTTGCTCTCCTACCCCCTCGTTGCTTGTGCTTGCTTTCCTGCCCCCCTCGTTGCTTGGGCTTGCTGTCCTGCCCCCTTGTTGCTCGTGCTTGCTCTCCTGCCCCCACGTTGCTTGTGCTTGCTCTCCTGCCCCCTCATTGCTTTTGCTTGCTCTCCTGCCCCCTGTTTGCTTGTGCTTCCTCTCCTGCCCCCTCATTGCTCGTCCTTGATCTCTTGCCCCCCTCGTTGCTAAGGCTTGCTGTCCTGCCCCCTTGTTGCTTGTGCTTATTGTCCTGCCCCCTCGTTGCTCGTGCTTGCTCTCCTGCCCCCCTCGTTGCTAATGCTTGCTGTCCTTCCCCCCTCATTGCTTGTGCTTGCTTTCCAGCCCCCCCTCGTTGCTCGTGCTTGCTCTCCTGCCCCCCTCGTTGCTTGTGCTTGCTCTCCTGCCCCCCTCGTTGCTTGTGCTTGCTGTCCTGCCCCCTCGTTGCTTGTGCTTGATCTCCTGCCCCCCTTGTTGCTTGTGCTTGCTGTCCTGCCCCCTCATTGCTTGTGCTTGCTGTCCTGCCCTTCACGTTGCTTGCGCTTGCTGTGCTGCCCCCCTCATTGCTTGTGCTTGCTGTCCTGCCCCCACGTTGCTTGTGCTTGCTCTCCTACCCCCTCGTTGCTTGTGCTTGCTTTCCTGCCCCCCTCGTTGCTTGTGCTTGCTGTCCTGCCCCCTTGTTGCTCGTGCTTGCTCTCCTGCCCCCACGTTGCTTGTGCTTGCTCTCCTGCCCCCTCATTGCTTGTGCTTGCTCTCCTGCCCCCTGTTTGCTTGTGCTTGCTCTCCTGCCCCCTCATTGCTCGTCCTTGATCTCTTGCCCCCTCGTTGCTTGTGCTTGCTGTCCTGCCCCCTCGTTGCTTGTGCTTATTGTCCTGCCCCCTCGTTGCTCGTGCTTGCTCTCCTGCCCCCCTCGTTGCTAATGCTTGCTGTCCTGCCCCCCTCATTGCTTGTGCTTGCTTTCCTGCCCCCCTCATTGCTCGTGCTTGCTGTCCTGCCCCCCTCATTGCTCCTGCTTGCTCTCCTGACCCCCTCGTTGATTGTGCTTGCTCTCCTGCCCCCTTGTTGCTTGTGCTTGCTCTCCCGCCCCCCTCATTGCTTGTGCTTGCTGTCCTGCCCCCTCATTGCTCGTGCTTGCTCTACTGTCCCCTCGTTGTTTGTGCTTGTTGTCCTGCCGCATCGTTGATTGTGCTTGCTGTCCTGCCCCCCTCGTTGCTTGCGCTTGCTCTCCTGCCCCCCTCGTTGCTTGTGCTTGCTGTCCTGCCCGCCTCATTGCTCGTGCTTGCTGTCCTGCCCCCCTCGTTGCTCGTGCTTGCTCTCCTGCCCCCCTCGTCGCTTGTGCTTGCTCTCCTGCCCCCCTCGTTGCTTGTGCTTGCTGTCCTGCCCCCCCCTCGTTGATTGTGCTTGCTCTCCTGCCCCCTCATTGTTTGTGCTTGCTCTCCTGCCCCCTTGTTGCTTGTGCTTGCTCTATTGCTCCCTCGTTGCTTGTGCTTGCTTTCCTGCCCCCTCGTTGCTTGTGCTTGCTCTCCTGCCCCCTCGTTGCTTGTGCTTACTCCCTTGCCTCCTCGTTGCTTGTGCTTGCTCCCTTGACCACCTCGTTGGTTGTGCTTGCTCTCCTGCCCCCTTGTTGCTTGTGCTTGCTCTCCTGCCCCCTCTCATTGCTTGTGCTTGCTGTCCTGCCCACTCATTGCTCGTGCTTGCTCTACTGTCCCCTCGTTGTTTGTGCTTGTTGTCCTGCCGCATCGTTGATTGTGCTTGCTGTCCTGCCCCCCTCGTTGCTTGTGCTTGCTGTTCTGCCCCCTCGTTGCTTGTGCTTACTCTCCTGCCACCCCCCTCGTTGCGTGTGCTTGCTGTCATGCCCCCTCGTTGCTTGTGCTTGATCTCCTGCCCCCCTTGTTGCTTGTGCTTGCTGTCCTGCCCCCTCATTGCTTGTGCTTGCTGTCCTGCCCTTCTCGTTGCTTGCGCTTGCTGTGCTGCCCCCCTCATTGCTTGTGCTTGCTGTCCTGCCCCCTCGTTGCTTGTGCTTGCTCTCCTACCCCCCTCGTTGCTTGTGCTTGCTTTCCTTCCCCCCTCATTGCTTGTGCTTGCTGTCCTGCCCCCTTGTTGCTCGTGCTTGCTCTCCTGCCCCCACGTTGCTTGTGCTTGCTCTCCTGCCCCCTCATTGCTTTTGCTTGCTCTCCTGCCCCCTGTTTGCTTGTGCTTCCTCTCCTGCCCCCTCATTGCTCGTCCTTGATCTCTTGCCTCCCTCGTTGCTTGTGCTTGCTGTCCTGCCCCCTTGTTGCTTGTGCTTATTGTCCTGCCCCCTCGTTGCTCGTGCTTGCTCTCCTGCCCCCCTCGTTGCTAATGCTTGCTGTCCTTCCCCCTCATTGCTTGTGCTTGCTTTCCTGCCCCCCCTCGTTGCTCGTGCTTGCTCTCCTGCCCCCCTCGTTGCTTGTGCTTGCTCTCCTCCCCCCCTCGTTGCTTGTGCTTGCTGTCCTGCCCCCCTCCTTGCTTGTGCTTGCTGTCCTGCCCCCTCGTTGCTTGTGCTTGATCTCCTGCCCCCCTTGTTGCTTGTACTTGCTGTCCTGCCCCCTCATTGCTTGTGCTTGCTGTCCTGCCCTTCACGTTGCTTGCGCTTGCTGTGCTGCCCCCCTCATTGCTTGTGCTTGCTGTCCTGCCCCCACGTTGCTTGTGCTTGCTCTCCTACCCCCTCGTTGCTTGTGCTTGCTTTGCTGCCCCCCTCGTTGCTTGTGCTTGCTGTCCTGCCCCCTTGTTGCTCGTGCTTGCTCTCCTGCCCCCACGTTGCTTGTGCTTGCTCTCCTGCCCCCTCATTGCTTGTGCTTGCTCTCCTGCCCCCTGTTTGCTTGTGCTTGCTCTCCTGCCCCCTCATTGCTCGTCCTTGATCTCTCGCCCCCCTCATTGCTTGTGCTTGCTGTCCTGCCCCCTCGTTGCTTGTGCTTATTGTCCTGCCCCCTCGTTGCTCTTGCTTGCTCTCCTGCCCCCCTCGTTGCTAATGCTTGCTGTCCTGCCCCCCTCATTGCTTGTGCTTGCTTTCCTGCCCCCCCTCATTGCTCGTGCTTGCTGTCCTGCCCCCCTCATTGCTCCTGCTTGCTCTCCTGACCCCCTCGTTGATTGTGCTTGCTCTCCTGCCCCCTTGTTGCTTGTGCTTGCTCTCCTGCCCCCCTCATTGCTTGTGCTTGCTGTCCTGCCCCCTCATTGCTCGTGCTTGCTCTACTGTCCCCTCGTTGTTTGTGCTTGTTGTCCTGCCGCATCGTTGATTGTGCTTGCTGTCCTGCCCCCCTCGTTGCTTTTGCTTGCTGTCCTGCCCCCCTTGTTGCTTGTGCTTGCTGTCCTGCCCCCTCGTTGCTTGTGCTTAGTCTCCTGCCACCCCCCTCGTTGCTTGCGCTTGCTCTCCTGCCCCCCTCGTTCCTTGTGCTTGCTGTCCTGCCCCCCTCATTGCTCGTGCTTGCTGTCCTGCCCCCCTCGTTGCTCGTGCTTGCTCTCCTGCCCCCCTCGTCGCTTGTGCTTGCTCTCCTGCCCCCCTCGTTGCTTGTGCTTGCTGTCCTGCCCCCCCCTCGTTGATTGTGCTTGCTCTCCTGCCCCCTCATTGTTTGTGCTTGCTCTCCTGCCCCCTTGTTGCTTGTGCTTGCTCTATTGCTCCCTCGTTGCTTGTGCTTGCTTTCCTGCCCCCTCGTTGCTTGCGCTTGCTCTCCTGCCCCCCTCATTGCTTGTGCTTGCTGTCCTGCCCCCCTCGTTGCTTGTGCTTGCTCTCCTGCCCCCTCATTGCTCGTGCTTCCTCTCCTGCCCCCCTCGTTGCATGTGGTTGCTGTCCTGCCCCCTCTCGTTGCTTGTGCTTGCTGTCCTTCCCCCTCGTTGCTCGTGCTTGCTCTCCTGCCCCTCCTTGTTGCTTGTGCTTGCTGTCCTACCCCCCTCATTGCTTGTGCTTGCTTTCCTCCCCCCCCTCATTGCTTTTGCTGGCTGTCCTGCCCCCCTCGTTGCTCGTGCTTGCTGTCCATCCCCCCCTCATTGCTCGTGCTTGCTGTCCTGCCCCCCTCGTTGCTCGTGCTTGCTCTCCTGCCCCCCTCGTTGCTTGTGCTTGGTCTCCTGCCCCCTCGTTGCTTGTGCTTGCTCTCCTGCCCCCCTCATTGCTTGTGCTTGCTGTCCTGCGCCCCCTCGTTTCTTGCGCTTGCTGTTCTGCCCCCCTCATTGCTTGTGCTTCCTCCCTGCCCCCTTGTTGCTTGTGCTCACTCTCCTGCCCCCTCGTTGCTTGTGCTTGCTTTCCTGCCCCCCCTCGTTGCTTGTGCTTGCTGTCCTGCCCCCTTGTTGCTCGTGCTTGCTCTCCTGCCCCCACGTTGCTTGTGCTTGCTCTCCTGCCACCTCGTTGCTTGTGCTTGCTTTCCTGCCCCCCCTCATTGCTTGTGCTGGCTGTCCTGCCCCCCCTCGTTGCTCGTGCTTGCTGTCCTGCCCCCCTCATTGCTCGTGCTTGCTGTCCTGCCACCCTCGTTGCTTGTGCTTGCTCTCCTGCCCCCTTATTGCCCGTGCTTGCTCTCCTGCCCCCTCGTTGCTCGTCCTTGCTCTCTTGCCCCCCTCGTTGCTTGTTGTCCTGCCCCCTCGTTGCTTGTGCTTATTGTCCTGCCCCCTCGTTGCTCGTGCTTGCTCTCCTGCCCCCCTTGTTGCTTGTGCTTGCTGTCCTGCCCCCCCTTGTTGCTTGTGCTTGCTGTCCTTCCCCCTCGTTGCTCGTGCTTGCTCTCCTAGCCCCCCTCGTTGATAATGTTTGCTGTCCTGCCCCCCCATTGCTTGTGCTTGCTTTCCTGCCCCCTTCATTGCTCCTGCTTGCTGTTCTGCCCCCCTCATTGCTCCTGCTTGCTCTCCTGCCCCCCTCGTTGCTTGTGCTTGCTCTCCTACCCCCTCGTTGCTTGTGCTTGCTTTCCTGCCCCCCTCATTGCTTGTGCTTGATGTCCTGCCCCCTCATTGCTCGTGCTTGCTCTCCTGCCCCCACGTTGCTTGTGCTTGCTCTCCTGCCCCCTCATTGCTTGTGCTTGCTCTCCTGCCCCCTGTTTGCTTGTGCTTGCTCTCCTGCCCCCTCATTGCTCGTCCTTGATCTCTTGCCCCCCTCGTTGCTTGTGCTTGCTGTCCTGCCCCCTCATTGCTTGTGCTTATTGTCCTGCCCCCTCGTTGCTCGTGCTTGCTTTCCTGCCCCCCTCATTGCTCGTGCTTGCTGTCCTGCCCCCCTCATTGCTCCTGCTTGCTCTCCTGACCCCCTCGTTGATTGTGCTTGCTCTCCTGCCCCCTTGTTGCTTGTGCTTGCTCTCCTGCCCCCCTCATTGCTTGTGCTTGCTGTCCTGCCCCCTCATTGCTCGTGCTTGCTCTACTGTCCCCTCGTTGTTTGTGCTTGTTGTCCTGCCGCATCGTTGATTGTGCTTGCTGTCCTGCCCCCCTCGTTGCTTTTGCTTGCTGTCCTGCCCCCCTTGTTGCTTGTGCTTGCTGTCCTGCCCCCTCGTTGCTTGTGCTTAGTCTCCTGCCACCCCCCTCGTTGCTTGCGCTTGCTCTCCTGCCCCCCTCGTTCCTTGTGCTTGCTGTCCTGCCCCCCTCATTGCTCGTGCTTGCTGTCCTGCCCCCCTCGTTGCTCGTGCTTGCTCTCCTGCCCCCCTCGTCGCTTGTGCTTGCTCTCCTGCCCCCCTCGTTGCTTGTGCTTGCTGTCCTGCCCCCCCCTCGTTGATTGTGCTTGCTCTCCTGCCCCCTCATTGTTTGTGCTTGCTCTCCTGCCCCCTTGATGCTTGTGCTTGCTCTATTGCTCCCTCGTTGCTTGTGCTTGCTTTCCTGCCCCCTCGTTGCTTGCGCTTGCTCTCCTGCCCCCCTCATTGCTCGTGCTTGCTGTCCTGCCCCCCTCGTTGCTTGTGCTTGCTCTCCTGCCCCCTCATTGCTCGTGCTTCCTCTCCTGCCCCCCTCGTTGCATGTGGTTGCTGTCCTGCCCCCTCTCGTTGCTTGTGCTTGCTGTCCTTCCCCCTCGTTGCTCGTGCTTGCTCTCCTGCCCCTCCTTGTTGCTTGTGCTTGCTGTCCTACCCCCCTCATTGCTTGTGCTTGCTTTCCTCCCCCCCCTCATTGCTTTTGCTGGCTGTCCTGCCCCCCTCGTTGCTCGTGCTTGCTGTCCATCCCCCCTCATTGCTCGTGCTTGCTGTCCTTCCCCCTTCGTTGCTCGTGCTTGCTCTCCTGCCCCCCTCGTTGCTTGTGCTTGGTCTCCTGCCCCCTCGTTGCTTGTGCTTGCTCTCCTGCCCCCCTCATTGCTTGTGCTTGCTGTCCTGCGCCCCCTCGTTTCTTGCGCTTGCTGTTCTGCCCCCTCATTGCTTGTGCTTCCTCCCTGCCCCCTTGTTGCTTGTGCTCACTCTCCTGCCCCCTCGTTGCTTGTGCTTGCTTTCCTGCCCCCCCTCGTTGCTTGTGCTTGCTGTCCTGCCCCCTTGTTGCTCGTGCTTGCTCTCCTGCCCCCACGTTGCTTGTGCTTGCTCTCCTGCCACCTCGTTGCTTGTGCTTGCTTTCCTGCCCCCCCTCATTGCTTGTGCTGGCTGTCCTGCCCCCCCTCGTTGCTCGTGCTTGCTGTCCTGCCCCCCTCATTGCTCGTGCTTGCTGTCCTGCCCCCCTCGTTGCTTGTGCTTGCTCTCCTGCCCCCTTATTGCCCGTGCTTGCTCTCCTGCCCCCTCGTTGCTCGTCCTTGCTCTCTTGCCCCCCTCGTTGCTTGTGCTTGCTGTCCTGCCCCCTCGTTGCTTGTGCTTATTGTCCTGCCCCCTCGTTGCTCGTGCAATACCAGCCCGAGTGGGAACCGGCCGCCATGTCCCTGGTCTGTCTAGGGGAAAGGGACATGGTCCTGCAGGCTCCCATCCTCGCCAACACGCAGAAATACAGCCAGTGGGTCACCATTAATGGACACCGGGCTGAAGCCCTCCGCGACACAGGGGCCAGTGTGACCGCAGTCCGCTGCCATCTTGTGACCCCTGACCAAATCCTACCCAATGTACTTTGTCCAGTACGGTCGGCAGACAACTCCGAAAGCCTGTGCCAGATGGCCCGCGTCCCCTTCGAGTGGGGGGGGGGTGTCCGGCATGCTGAAAGTGACTGTCCGCAATGATGCCCCGGTGGACTGCCTTCTGGGGAACGACCTCGAGAGCTCCCCCTGGTCAGCCGTTGAGCGGAGAGAGCACCTGGGGATGCTTGGTCTCCCTGAATGGGTCTGTGTAACGACCCGATCCATGGCCGCCCGCGCCATCTCCAGCACGGAGGAACAGGAGTGGCCCGAACCTCCTCCGCCGATCGTCGCAGAAGAAACCACCCCTGAGCCTGGTCCTCCGGGGCTCAGCAACGAAGAAACGGACCAACTCCAAGACCTCCCGGAGCTGGCCCAGTGGCGCCAAGAGGGTGGCCCCACTCCGGAGCAGTTCCGCCAGGAACAAAGAGCGTGTCCCTCCCTCGAGGGCCTCCGACAACAAGCCATAGTCCAGAGCGCAGGGGATGCCTCGGGGGCCCACTGGATCTACTGGGACAACGGGCTGCTCTACAGTGAGCAAAAGATTGCCGAGCTGGGAGCCAGCCGGGTGCTGGTGGTCCCCCTCCGATTCAGAGACTTCCTCTTGAACCTGGACCACGATGTGCCTCTTGCCGGGCACCTGGGGCAGGACAAGACGTACAGCCGCCTGGTGACCCACTTCTACTGGCCGAAAATGCGGAACGATGTAACGAACCACTGCTGGGCCTGCCCCACCTGCCAGGCCAGTGGGAAGAGCGGCCGAAAACTTAAAGTCCCTCTGCAACCCTTTCCCATCGTCACCACTCCCTTTGAGCGGGTGGGAATCGACATTGTGGGGCCCCTGGAGCCCCGGACAGCACGGGGTCACCGGTTCATACTTGTCCTGGTGGACCATACCACCCGCTATCCCGAAGCCATACCTCTCCAGACCGTGACAGCGCCCGTGGTGGGCCGAGCCTTGATGGGGATCTTCTCGCGGGTGGGCTTCCCCCGAGAGGTCGTCAGTGATAGGGGCACGAACTTCATCTCCAGATACATGAAGTCCCTATGGCAACAGTGCGGGGTCACCTACAAATTCATGACCCCCTATCACCCGCAAGGGAACGGACTAGTAGAACGATTCAATCGCACCCTCAAGGGGATGATCATGGGCCATGAAGAGCCCCTACGTCGCCAATGGGACGTGCTGCTCCCATGCCTCCTGTTCGCCTACAGGGAGGTCCCCCAGAAATCCCTGGGTTTCAGTCCGTTCGAACTCTTGTATGGGCACCCCGTCCGGGGCCCCCTCAGCCTGGTCAAAGAAGGGTGGGAGGTAGCCCCTCAGAAGACTCCCCCTGATGTGTACAAGTACCTCTTGGCCCTCCGGAACCAGACCCGGCGGTTCAGGGAACTTGCCAAGGCCAACCTCGAAGCCAGCCAAGAGGACATGAAGCGCTGGTATGATCAGAATGCCTCGTCCATCGAGTTCGAGCCGGGACAACAGGTCTGGGTGATGTCCCCGGTCTAACCTTGCGCCCTCCAGGACAAATGGACGGGACCCTTCAAGGTGGTGGAGCGCAAGGGCCCCGTCACCTACCTGGTAGACCTGGAGTCACCCCGGAACCCTCTACGTGTCCTCCACGCCAACAGACTTAAGCCCCACTTTGTACGCTCTGAACTTAGCCTCCTGATGGCTACCGACATTGGGGCTGAAGAGGACTCCAAGCCCCTCCCCGATCTCCTGAGGACCCTCGAGAAAGACGGCTCCGTGGAAGGAGTCCACCTCTCCGATGCCCTGTCCCCAGCGCAACGTCAGGACTGCCAAGACCTGCTACTACAATTTGCCGACCTATTCTCCCTCATCCCTGGGGTCACCCCCTGGTGCCTCCACAATGTTGACACCGGGGATAGCCCCCCT
This sequence comes from Lissotriton vulgaris, assembly GCF_964263255.1. Taxonomy (NCBI): domain Eukaryota; kingdom Metazoa; phylum Chordata; class Amphibia; order Caudata; family Salamandridae; genus Lissotriton; species Lissotriton vulgaris. The sequence goes on along the minus strand of NW_028252626.1, from coordinate 17,579 downwards.
ATCCGACACAGGGCGTACAGGGTACCTGATCGAGTACGCGCCTGCATCCAGTCGGAAGTATCCAAGATGCTGGCTCTAGGAGTGATCGAGCCTTCCGACAGCCCCTGGGCCAGCCCGGTCGTACTGGTCCCCAAGGCCGCCGCCCCGGGCGTCGCCCCAGAGCTCAGGTTTTGTGTAGACTATCGGGGTCTGAACGCCGTCACCAGGACCGACGCTCACCCCATTCCCCGGGCAGATGAACTAATCGACCGCATGAGGGCCGCCCGCTACCTGAGCATCTTTGATTTGACAGCGGGCTATTGGCAGATCGGCCTCACTCCCGGTGCCCAGGAGCGATCCGCCTTCTCCACCCCGGATGGCCACTACCACTTCAAAGTGATGCCCTTCGGAATGAAAAACGCACCCGCCACCTTCCAGAGGCTCGTGAACAAAGTCTTGGCGGGTCTGGAGGAGTTCAGCGCCGCCTATCTGGACGATATTGCTGTGTACAGCCGCCACTGGGCAGAACACCTCCAACACCTCCAGGAGGTCCTGAACGCCCTCCGGCAGGCCGGGCTAACAATCAAGGCCAGCAAGTGCCAGATCGGCCAAGGGTCCGTGACCTACCTGGGGCACCAGGTGGGAAGTGGCCTGGTGGCCCCTCTCCAACTCAAGATCGCCGCCATTCAGGCATGGGAGCCCCCGGTGACACAAACAGAGGTCCGAGCCTTCCTGGGGCTCACCGGGTACTACCGGCACTTCGTAAAAGACTATGGCAGCATTGTGGGGCCCCTCATAGAACTCACGTCCAAAAAGAACCCCCAGAAAGTCCACTGGACTCCCGAATGTCAGGCTGCCTTTGAGAAACTCAAGTCCGCCATGTGCACCGCCCCCGTGCTCCAAGCCCCCGACTACAGCCGGGAATTCATAGTGCAGACGGATCATGGCGTTGGGGCCGTCCTCTCCCAACTCAACACCGAGGGAGTTGATCAGCCAGTGGCCTTCATCAGCCGACGCCTGCTGGCCCGAGAGCAGCGATGGAGCACCATAGAGCGAGAGGCCTTCGCCGTGGTGTGGGCCCTCAAGAAGCTCCGGCCCTATCTCTTTGGTACCCACTTCCGGGTGCAAACAGACCACCGACCACTGCAATGGCTGATGCAGATGCGGGGAAAAAACCCGAAGCTGTTGCGTTGGTCCATCTCCCTGCAGGGGATGGACTTCACTGTGGAGCATCGCCCAGGCCAAGATCACACCAACGCAGACGGCCTGTCCCGCTTCTTCCGCCTCGGCGAGGAGATTACCCAAGAGGATGGGTGACTCTCCCTGCCTTCAGCTGGGGGGACGCATGTTGGGCAGGCCTCGTAGCGTGCCCGACCCCTCCCCGCATGGTGGGTCGCGGACCCCTGCTACCCCTGTTCCCCGGACAAGAACAACCCCTGCAACCCGCCGGGTCAACCCACGGCTCTTCCCCGCCGGAACCTTGGCTCATGATCACAACAGTCTCGGCTGGCCCGGGTCCCTTCCCGAACCACTGTCTCCGGCCCAGCCGCCATTTTGGACACTACACGACCAGGCCTCGTGGCCTCGGGTCAACCTCGGCCTCGGGCCCAGCCAGGCCCCGACATCAAGGCACCACCATCCACCCAGGGGGTAGAGAGACCACTTGGCAGGTCAATGGGAGAAGGAGTGTCGATGGCTCCCCTCCGCCCGGTTTCGATCGCTCTCAGCCTCCCTGGGCGCTGGCTCCACCCCCCTGCTGGGTGTCTGGACTCCCTCATCCCGGACCTCCCGACCTGCAAGTGCGAGGGTCCGGACATCAAAGGGCGCCAGACCTCTAACTGGGGCAGCTCCAGAGCAGGAAGGCAGTTGTATCCTGGAGTCGAGAGACACCGAGATAAACTCATCCTTGGAGGCCTGCTGGCGCTGCCGCGGCTCCTCTTCGTGAACTACCTTTGAAGGCCTGCTGGCGCTACCGCGGCTCATCCTCGTCATAAACCATCTTGAAGGCCTGCTGGCGCTGCCGCGGCTCATCCTCGTTGTGAACCATCTTGAAGGCCTGCTTGCGCTGCCGCGGCCCATCCTCGTCGTGAACCATCTTGAAGGCCTGCTGGCGCTGCCGCGGCTCATACTCGTCGTGAACCATCTTGACGGCCTGCCGGCGCTGCCGCGGTTCATCCTCGTCGTGAACCATCTCGAAGGCCTGCTGGCGCTGCCGCGGCTCCTCCTCGTCGTGAACCATCTTGAAGGCCTGCTGGCGCTGCCGCGGCCCCTCCTTGCGAACCCTCCAGCTCGAGGATTGTGAGCTGCACCCCTGCTACCCCCGTACCGGACCGGTACTCAGACTGTCCCGCTACCCCTTTCCCCTAAGAGACTAGAATTGACGGGATCCTCGAATCCTGGTCCCCACTGTATCGTCAAGATAACCTTCTTCAGAATACCTATAAAAGTATACGTAACCTATCTTGGTGTGGTGTCCATCTGTGGGGGGGAAGTTACTCGTCCGTACGATTACAGGAGAGGGCCCTCGCCAGGAGGCCTCTCCCCCTTGCTCGGCCGACCCTCCGGGTCCCCATCTAACAGTTGGTTCTTCTCTAAAGGGCAGACTACTGTTGCTTTCATGGGTCCAAGTGAGCCTTCTGCAGGAGGAGCACATCTGCCCAATGTCTGTCAAATTAGGACAGAACATGTCTGACTTTCTGAGGATTATTCAGATCTCAAACATTCCATAAAGGGAGCGTTAGGGTGTTTTTCTTGGGGACAAAGACCATCTTGAGGAGAGGGACTACCTGCCGGAGTGTTTGTCTGTGTTACGCCCCAGTACATTGGTTTATTGGCATCACAACAGGAACACAACTTTATTAAACCAGTACTCACACCCATCCACAATGAGACCCAAAACTACCAGTAAGATATTTTCTTGTGTTTGTGCCACTACCAATTAATAGTGTGTCTATGTGGTGCTACAAACCCAGGAACATGGCTGCTCTCACCTAATACCTACATTGCAACATCATGACGTTCCAAGATTGAACAATTACTCCTGGGAAAATATATATATTTTGATCCTTGTCTTTGTTTATCTGCTGGCCTAAAATGTGAACATATGAAGTAGCACCAATAATATGTAGTGTTTAACCAAAGTACTAATCATTTCTTCTCTTCTGCTCTTTGGTAGCCTAGGTCACCAGGACTTATAAGTAAAGCAATATTACTGGCAGTTGCTGATGTCTTATTGGGTCTCTAAATCTCCTTGTGATGCTGCCGTTTTCCTGCTTTCACCAGCAGGTTCTGTCTGTCTTGATGCTGCATGACCTCGCCCATCTGCCTATCCTCACATCTCACCTGCTGCACTCTGCCTCCTCTATCCAGCCTCCAAGAGAATTACCACTTGGCTGTATAGAGTGTGGCTGGATTGGAACTGGGAGATAATCGGATGACTTTTGAGTGGCAGAGAAAGAGCTCTGCATTTTCCTTGTCATCTTGGTCAGGCTCCTGGCTATGCTCTATTAAACATGGAACCATTTAGGGGTGACCAGGGATCACTGCTGAGACCCCTGGTGTGCTCCTTGTAACCCCTGGCACTGCCTTTGCAACCCATAGCATCAAAAGTGGCAAAACCAGTGGCAGGAACTCCTTTTGGACCTTGATGGGGGCTCCACTCACTTCATTTTTGTCAATTTATTTATTATGCTAGTAGTAAATAATATTACACCATTCGCTATTAGTTTAATAAAAAATGGGGTACAAATAGCTGGAATATGACTTTTCCTGGAAGATGAGGTAAGTAAACAAAAATCCTTAAACAAGGAGAGGGGCTCCTTAAACCAAAGGAAATAGAGCACCCAATTACTATGTAGTAAAAGAAAAAGGTTTCCCTTTGGTATTGTCTAATGTAAAGGCCAACCATGCCACATCTATTCATTCATGTCAAACACACTTCTTGAACCAACCACAATTTATAAAGCACGTACAAGGAAAAATATAATCAATATGTATCAAAAAATGTATTATCATTTAAAAACATTACCACTAATGTCCAAAAACATTGAAAATGATGACACAAATCAATTTTAGTTAAAAACACACTGCATGTTTACAAAAGCTAACAGGAGAAAACCAGACAACAGACTTTGTCTTGTTGGTGTTAATTCGGATTAACTCGGTACAACAGAGGGCATACGTTTTTCATTCCAAGTCACCACAACACTGTTGACCCTTCCAAATTTAACTGGGAATAAAGCGTCGACATGTTTCAGTGGTGTTAAGTTGATAATACCACCTTCATCAGGACAAATTAAATACAAAGTCTATTGTCTGGTTTTCTCCTGTTAGCTTTTGTAAACATGCAGTGTGTTTTTAACTAAAATTTATTTGTGTGATCAATTTCAATGTTTTTGGACACTAGGGGTAATGTTTTCAAATGATATTAAAAATGTGTGATACATATTGATTATATTTTTCCTTGTAAGTGCTTTATAAATTGTGGTCGGTTCAAGAAGTGTGTTTGACATGAATGAATAGATGTGGAGTGATTGGCCTTTACATTAGACAATACCAAAGGGAAACCTTTTTCTTTTACTACATAGTAAACAAAAATGCCTTTAAATGTATGTATATTGTGTGCCTGCTTGAAGTTTTGAATGTGTTTATGTCAGAGAGAGTGTGTGTATATGGGAAATTTTGCATGTATGTGTATCTGTGAGTGAAAGTGAAGGTCAAAGGGCAAGTAAAGTCACTTCCGCTACCCCAGGCATTTTATTGAATTGACGTCCATGCTTTTAAATAGTGTTTTTTATTTGTAAACCATGTACTTTTAATGCAGCAGTATTCCTTTGTCCCCAGCAAGGTACTGGGGTTTTCCTGAATTGATTTTGTTAGTGACGTGTTGAAGGCAACTGATATCAACATACAAAAACACTGTTGTGCCTTAATTTCTTTCTGTTTTTGAAAATATGACTACGCTCTCCTGTAATCCTGCTGTACTTTCAACTCAAACCATATAACTTACATTAGAAAAATGTATTTAAATTTGAATAAGGAAGATATGAATGCAAGAGCAATATTATTTAGAACACTAAGAGACAAACCGACATCCAAGCATTTTAGTGAATTTGTTGTGTCCCTGAACAGATTGGATTAAAAACGTATTAAACAAAGTAGCTCAATTGAATCTTGGAACTACTACTCACAATTCTGTGGAACATATAGGACAAATATAATTAATATATGGCAAAAAAAGTTTCATATTAAAAATATAGGGCCAGATCTATCAAGATACACTTTTGCGATTCTCAAATATCGATTTTTAAGGAATCGCTATTTGAGAATTGCAAAATGGTATGTATGTAGAAATTCGCTTTTTTTAACGATTTCTTAAAATTCCTTAATTGCGAATCGCAATTAAGGAATAATTTCCCATTCATTTCTATGGGCCAGGAGGCCCATAGGAATGAATGTGAAATTATTCTCAATTTGCGATTCTCAGTTTGCTAATCGCAAATTGAGAATAATTTCAAGGGTGCAGGGGTGTCCAAAGGACACCCTGTTGCACCCCTGAAATAAGCATGGGTGCACATGTGGTGCACATACATGCCCTAAGGGCATGTATGTGCATCACATGGCTCTTTAAAAAATGCCAAAATTGGCATTTTTCAAGAAAATCGCAAATGACCACCAACTTGAAGTTGGTGTTAATTTGCAATTCCTTAAGGACAATTAGCATTTTTTTTTGCTTCATACATTGCATTTAATGAATCGCAAATTTTGAGATTCCTTAAATGCAATCGCAAAATAAGAAATCGCAAATTTGCGATTCCTTATTTTGCACAAAAATTTGCTACATACATACCATTTTGCTCAAATGGGAATTTCGGCGTTTGCAAACCCATTTCAGCTTCATACATCTAGCGCACAGACATTCAAGCAAGAATCCCAAGTGGGCAGTATCCTTTGTATGTCCTAATACATCAATCAGAACGGTGATATAAACTAAGTTCAAACAAGTGTAAATATTAAAGAATAGATTGTTAGGCTACTTGGATAACAATTATGTTTGTGGCTTGGCTTCTATTTTGACTCTCTGGGGCAAGCAAATCCAAGGCTAGATTATGGCTTGGCTCTCCTTTTGCATTTACTGGTTGGCACACCTCAGTACGACTTGAAAGAGATTTCCCAGAAGTACCCAATACAAGTCTACAAACCTTAGGCAGCAGAAATGTATTTGTAGTAAAAAGAGCATATTTTAGTTGCAGTGATATCTGTGTGCATAATTTATATCCTTAACATAACTACTACATATAACAAGGAATTGGTGAATGTGGATGAGCAAACAGTGAGCGCACCTGAATAACTGGCAAAGAGACACTTGGTTTGTAAAATAATTTGATAGGCCTAATTTTGCCAATACATTTAGCACCATAGATTGTGAACTAGGCAAAGTGGGAGGATTTGGTTGCTTTTAAGTTAGAATAAATTAAGACTGCACTGAGCATTTGAGCAGTTGTGCAATTTAAGCGGAAGAAACACGCTGAACGTGAGATAATTGTTTTGAGATGGGCACGTTTTTCTATTACAGATTTCTCTCACAAAGTTTTTTATTTTGCACTGCACATTTTTTTATTAATATTGCAAAAAGAATTAAACATGAACATAAAGTCTGAAACAATAATGAGTATATAGAAAATATTTGCACTAGTATTGTCATTGTCATTTTGTTACTTAGGGTTTACAATTTTTCTTCATTTGTACAGTACACTGTGCCGTTTTTAATTATTGTGCAATCTACTTTGAAATTTGTATGTTGTAAGAAATACTGTATTATTTCAAGGCATTTATTATAATAAGTCTCTGTGCCACTGCACCTGCTGCACCATTGAAATCATGACCCAAGTGCCTGCTAGATAACTGCACTTTGCCTGTTTTAAGAATGTGCAGGTGTGGTTCTTTACATTATATAACACCGAAAATACAGGAGGCTGTTTAAATTCCTTTTGGACAACTCAAACATTTTTAGCAATTATTAAGAAAAAAGGCCATATGTTAATAGTATGCAAATAAATATGAATTCATTTTACATCCATGGAGAGATGAGCGGCAAAATTCTCACTATTAGGAAATAACTCCTGCTTCAGTTTACAACGTATCACTCAATCATCAAGTTGCTTATTCATATGGTCAACGGAAAATACAGCAAATGATATAACATGTTTTTGGTGCTAGAACAATACAATCTGCACAGTACAGGCCAGTCCGAAAATAAAAAAAACAGTCTTAACAACTACCTGCTTACTAAGCTAAACGTTTGGGGCCCGATTAGGATGTCGTTAGCAAACTGTTCAGAACGAATCGGTCTCTGACTCGTTTCCAAACAAATCGGGTCCTGTGAGTCGGGACGGCAGATTATGATGCTTCTCAACATCATTTGGTCGGACTCGCATTGACTTCTATGGGAGCCTGTGTTCCGAACGAGAACACAGGCTCCCATTGAAACAAGCACTAGAAATGCAATAGGTTTCGGATTTATTTGAGTTAGAGCTAATAGCATTGTAAATGGCAATGTCTTTTAGCCATGTGTTATGGAGTGTATGCATGTGGTGTGTAGTGGAATTATGTGGGTTGGTTTGGAATTGTAGCAATGGTGGCATGCTGCACTTTAGATAAATATATTTAGGTTTAAAGTATTTTATTGAAGCAGGGTGAGGAAGGAAACAACAGAACAAACATAGAACCACAGGTGCCCCTCAGAATCAGTGTGCGTGGTACAATAGATACATAAAGGCAGTCCCTTCAGCACGGTGGGCACAGTCGTGCCTGGATCTCACAGCTTGTGCACCTGTGGGTGAAAACAAAAGGGGGAAGAAAGGAAAAAGGAAAAAAGGGGAAACAACCCTGCCCCTCTCCCCACCCAGCCAACTACCCCCCCCTACCCCCAAGCCCCCTCCCCCACCCCCTGTACTGTGCCGTCAACCACTCGCTCTTCCCCTGTGGCAACCTATTGTCTACCCCCACCACCAGTAGCCAGCTTGGGCCGATTAAACAGGCGGATCTGGCGGCGGTGTCAGCCGCAACAGTCTAAGATACCTAGGGCAAGTGATTTCTTTGAATTCTGAGCATAACAAATTATGGAAGGGTGCCCACAGCTCCTCAAAAGTGTCTACATCCCCCGCCACCACTAGGGACAGCTTCTCCATGCCAAGGACATGCCAGAATCTGTGTAGCCAGCCGACAACAGTGGGGAGCGTGGTGGGGCGCCAGTGAATGAGTATGTTCTGTACTGCTGACCCCAAAGCTATCGCTGTCTGTCTACCCCTTTTAGATCTGAGAGGGTACATTAATCCATTCGGCAAACCCAGTAGGACATAGGCAGGGAGGCGGGGTAGTTCTATTCCAAAGCATTTGTCAACCTCATTAAGGACCTCCTCCCAATAAGGAGCCAGAAGGGGACAGTCCCACAATATGTGAGTAAGTGTGCCAGTCTGACCACAGTTGCGCCAGCATGTCCCAGGTATTGAGCGGTCCATGTCATGTAATTTCTCAGGAGTGCGATACCAATAGGTTGTAATTTTGGTGAAGGTCTCTGTGAGCCCGGTGTGATAGGCGGAGTGACGCGCTCGGTAGGAGATGTGGTCCCATTCAGTATGGCTCAGCACTCGACCAAGCTCCCGTTCCCACCGCTCCCTACCCGGGTTTTAGATGTGAAAGGGGGGGGGGGGGTTGCAGCATCTTATACAAGTCAGAGATGAGCTTGGCGTCCGATGAGCGAGTCACTAGCCAGCGCTCATACGCCGTGATCGTCCGGTCTGCCGTCGCGCGCACCTGAGGCTGTAGCGCCCAGTGACGTGCCTGCATATACCGCATGCGTTCCGTCTCCGGTAGGCCATAATCCCGACGCAAGTCCTGGAAGGGAACGACACCCTCTGGGCCATATAGATGATATAAAGTGAAACATCGGGCCGCCCGCCAGTGATCATAGGCTCCAGGCTCCATACCCGGGCCAAAGTCCGGGTTACCAATCAGTGGCGTGAAGGGAGAGGGAAAGGTAGTGAGTTCGTGCTTGGTAGCCACAGAGTCCCACACACGAAGCGGGACCCGAGTCACAAAGGAGGCATAAAGGTTAGGGGGCCGATGGGCCCTCCTCAGGAAAGGCACCTCTTGTAGCGTTCTGCCTGCTACCGCCTGGTCCTGAAACAGCCAGTGTTTGTCCGATTCCCACCGGCTCCACTCCACCAAGTAGCGCAATTGGGCGGCCTGAAAATACTTCTGCAGGTCCGGTATCCCAAGTCCACCAGACTCCGGCGCCAGTGTAGCTATGGTCCGTTTGAGCCTAGGCCTACGGCCCTGCCACACAAAACGTGCGATGGCCGACTGAGTCTCCGTGAGCCATCCTTTGGGGGGCTGTAGCGGGAGCGCCCTGAACAGGTACAGGACCTGTGGTAGGAGGGTCATCTTCACTGCGGCCACCCTGCCCAACAGCGACAACGTGCCCCTGTCCCAGCGGGCCAATTCCTCCTTGATCTTTGCACTCAAAGCTGTGTAATTGGCTGTGACCATCGTGGGGAGAGAGGGTGCCAAAAGGATCCCCAAATACGGAATCCGGTCCCCAGACCAGCTCAAGGGGAAAAGCCTCTGCAGGTCAGCTGTGGTGGCGCAAGTCAGCGAGATATCAAGGGCCGCAGACTTCCCAAGGTTCACCTTGAAGCCCGCCACCGTAGCAAAGAGGTCCAGTTCCGCGATACATGCAGGCAGGGACCTCCGTGGGTCGTCGAGTGTCAGTATTACATCGTCCGCAAGGAGGCTGAGAGCATGATGGAACTCTCCCATCCGGCCTCCTATGATGTCGGGGTTCTGGCGGACCCTTTGGGCGAACGGCTCCATATAGAGAGCGAAGAGCAGAGGGGACAGTGGGCACCCCTGTCTTGTACCACGCTCTATTGGAAAGTGCCGAGAGCTGCCCCCGTTCACCCGGACCACCGCAGATGGGAAACGGTAGCAATTGAAAACCAGGTGCCGGAACTTCTCGCCGACCCCAAACTTGCCCAGGACCTTCTCCAAATAAGGCCAGTGCACCCTGTCAAACGGCTTTTCCGCGTCAATGGAGAGGAGCATGCGTTCCCCGGGAATCCTCGAGGCCTTCTCAAGGATATGAGTCACTCTCTTCGTGTTGTCTACAGTCTGCCTGCCTGGTACAAAGTCGGCCTGATCCGAGTCGACCATGCCCGGGAGATGAAGCGCCAGACGTGCCGCCAGAATGCTAGTGAAAACCTTCAGGTCTGTGTTCAAAAGTGAGATTGGGCGGTAGGACCCGCAAGCAGTCCGATCCTTGCCCGGTTTCGGGATCACAGAGACCGTAGCCTGAAGAAATTCAGGGGGAATGGCACCCGGCTCCGAGAATGTATTAAAAAGACGCGTCAAAAGAGGCGCGAGCTCCTGGCAGAAGGTCTTGTAGAAGAGAGGGATAAAACCATCTGGTCCCGGGGCCTTACCAGTGTTGAGCCGGGAGATCGCCGTAACCACCTCCTCAATCCGGATCTCCCGCTCCAGATATTGGGCCTGATCCGGCGTCAGCGACGGGAGCGACACCGAGTCCAGATAGTCCTTTTCAGCCCGTGCGGAGGGGGCCTCGCCAGCGTAGAGGTCAGCGTAGTAGTTGCGGAAAACTTCTGCGATCTGCCCGTCCTCCGTGACCGACCCCCCGGTAGGGGTAACTAACTCCTTCACCCGGTGCTGTTGGTGTTGCACCCTGAGCTTGTGCGCCAGGAGCCGGCCGCACCTGTCCCCACCGGTGTAATACTTGTGCTTCAGGCGAAGCACCGCGTACTCCGCTCTGTCTGTGTCAAGAGCGGACAGGAGTTTCCTGGCGGCCTTCAATTGCCTCCAGACTCGGGGGGCGCCCGTTCTGTGATGTACCTGTTCCAGCTCCCGCACCTGTCGAGTAAGCTCGTCCCGTAAGCTGGCGATCTTTGTTCTCCGCTGAGGAGATAGCGATAAATTCGCCACGGAGCACAGCTTTCAGGGCAGCCCATTGCGTCGCGCGGGTAGTGTCGCCGTTGTCGTTTACACATTGAAAGTCCGCTATGGCCGCACGGATCTGTTGCACCGTCGATCGCCTGTGCAGTAACGTATCCCTAAGACGCCAGACCCCCTCGGACGAGCCACTGAAGGTAGACGGAAAGTGCTCTCCACCGGTGCATGGTCGGAGAGGGAGAGGACCCCCATGTCGGCATTCGAGGCCAGTTCGAACATCGGGCCCGTCACTAGAAGATGATCCAGCCTCGCATAGGACTTGTGGGCGTGGGAGAAATAGGAGTATGCGCGAGTCGCGGGGTGGAGGCGGCGCCACATGTCGTGCATATCAAGCTCCTCCAGTCGGGTACGAACCGAGCCCGAAAGCTCCCCCAACTGGTGGCGCCGCTGCACAGACCTGTCCAGAGTCGCATCAAAAACCACATTCAAGTCCCCCCCCAGTACAATGTGCCTGTCAGGAGTGGATGCCACGTCTTCCAGCGCCCTGTGCAGAAATTGGTCCTGACGGTCATTGGGGCCGTATATGGAGCCTACAGTAAACACCAAGTCCCCCCACCTTGATCCTATATGCCAGGAGTCTCCCCTTCTGCTCCGCTACCTTCTGCAAAACCTCCCCCTTGAACCCTCTAGATAACAGAAGCGCCACACCTGCTGTTTTAGAGGCACTGGAAGAAACGAGTTGCGTGGGGAACTTAGGGGTGCGCATTCTGGAACAGTCCTTGGCCAGCAGGTGGGTCTCCTGCAGTAGGCAGATGTCGGCCTGGGAGTTCTCTAACGGGGACAGGACAGCCCGCCGTTTAACCGGATTATTCAGCCCCTTCACATTCAGAGTAACAACTTTAAGGGCCATCACGGAGGGGAACACCAGAAACGCACATGAAGGCGGGCAAGGCCCACCGGGCAAAACTCAAAGGCCACAGCAAGAAGCATCATCGCACAGCGAAAGCAAACCTCCCAACGGCACAGTACAGTCCCCTCCCCCCAAAACACCCCAACTGTGTGGACCCCCCCCTCCCCCCAGAACCCCGCACACCCAGCCCCACACTCCCCCAACCCCCCCAGCAAACCCCCAAACTCGTAACTTCCCCCACCAACTCCCCTTCCTCCCCCCCGCTCCCCAAGCCATTCAAAAGCGTCATTGTCCCAGTCCGGTCCTTATCGGACAAGGCCGTGGAAAGCCGATCAAGTGGACGTCCAGCCACCACCACCAGCACCCCCGCCTCCCCCTACCCCTAGAACCCCCGCACCTGCAATGATGAAAAGCTAATGTAGACTCCCCCCGGAGTAAGTTCAGGCCGTCATGGCCACATCGCCATTCGTCGTCGCCCTGGAGGCCTCCTGGATGGCGCTCGACATGTCCGCTCGAATCGTGGGCGAGTCAGGCCTCGCAGGCGGCGGGGATCGCCTCTCTCCGATCTGTTGCCAGCCGTCTCGAGTGCTTCGCCTGCAGCGAGGCGCCGGGGTGTCCGTGTCCGAAGCCGTGATCCCCAATACTCCGCAGACATCCTGGAGGGACCGAAGCTGGTGCAATGTTCCATTCCACCGGAAAATCAATCGGAAGGGGTGCCCCCACGAATACTGCGTTTCGTGCTCCCTAAGGAAGTCCGTGGCAATCTTAAATGTTTTCCTCTTCTGTAACGTGATCGTGGATAAGTCCTGATATAGAGCCACCGGGTGATCCCTGAAGCGGAAAGGCTGCTGCCGCCGCGCCTCGCGGAGAATCCGCTCCTTCAAGGGGAAGTCCGGCAAGAAGTCCAATATGTCCGGGGGGGGCGCCGAGGCCCTGCGAGGACGGCCAACCCTGTGCGCCCTGTCGATACATATTTGGAAGTCCTCAGACTCTCCCAGGATTTCGCGGAATAGGGCTCCCAGGTAGGCGGCCACGTCCTCACCCTCTTCGTTGGACGGAACACCCCGGACCCTGATGTTGTTCCGCCTGGACCGGTTTTCAAGGTCCTCGGCGTGGGCCTGTAACTCGATCTGTTGTTTCCACAGCCGCAGGACTTCTTGCTGCAAGTGGGTGATCTCCTCGTCCCTAGAATGACCAGCCGCCTCCACAGTGTTAACTCGCTCCCCCAGGGAGTCCACTTCTCTTCGGACTTCCCGGACCTCTCCGGCCACCTCCTGCTTCAAAGTCTGAAAATCCTCCCTCAAGGAGCTAAACAGGGACTCCAGGAACGACCGGGTCACTTGGGGCTCTCCGCCGTCAGCGCCCCAGGAGTTGGCCGGGGGGCTCGGGGCAGGTGGGGCCCGCCGTTGCGCAGGGCACCGCGTCCCAACATGTCCGGCAAAGTCCGATCGCCTCTCCTCTGCCCCCTGGCATTCGACATCTTGGAGAGGTGGGAATCGCCGACGTCCACAGCTCGGCAAGTAGGCGCCACAGGCCGGGGCAATTGAGCAGCAGAAGCTGGCCGGTCCCTCAGTCGCTAGTAAGGGAGCACTGCAGTCCAGAGGCCCCGTTCGAGGCCGGGCGGCTGCTCCGAGTTCTTCAAAATGGCCGCCCGGTACAGGCAATGGGGCCAACGCCCAGGAATCGAGGCCGACCCCCGTCACGGGTCCCCATGCAGGGCGTACAGTCAAAGGGCAGGCCGCAGGGCGCGAGGCAACCAGGGCCGGCTCGCCGGGATGTGCAAGCACGACCTCACTCCGTTGCGGCCAGGAGGGGACCGGAGCAGCCACGTGGGGTAGGCCTTCTAGAGCCCCGGTCTTGCGTAGTTGCCGTAGGTCGGCCTCCGCGGCCACCGTCTATTCAACTCCGCTCCGTCGGCGAAGGCCGTTTCGGCACCCACCCAGGTGCCGTGTTACGGGCACGTCGGCAGGCCACTCGCAGTCGCTGGATCACCTCGCCAGAACACAAAGCCTGAAGGTCTCGCGGCTCTCGGGCCTCCCGTAGGTCTCTCAGCGGGCACCGCCTCGGTCGGCGCCCGAGCAGAACCACCGCCGCGGCGGGACAACTGGGGCTCACCGACTGCTCTGCACCACCACGGGGATCATCAGGTGTGGTAGCCGCCCGATCTGGGGGAGATCAGCGGCTGTGAGTGGTGCAGGGTTTCCAGGGGCTCGGGAGCTCTCGGCAAGTGCGTCCTCTCAGCCCGCCATCTTGGCCACGCCAGATAAATATATTTAAAAGTAAAGTGCACCATACTGCGATTGCTACAATAGTTAATTGTGGATGCGTTAACAACTGATGTGTCCACTGATGGCTGGTGGTGTGTGTGCCTGTAGAAATTGTGCACTGATGGCTGGTGGTGTGTGTGCTTGGTGGAAGCTTGGACTGCCGGCTGGAGGTGTGTGTGCTTGGTGGAAGCGTCATCTGACGGCTGGTGGTGTGTGTGCCTGGTGAAAGCGTGCACAGACGGCTGGAGGTGTGTATGCCTGGTGAAAGCGTGCACTGATGTCTGGTGTTGTGTGCCTGGTGGAACGCTGCACTGACAGCTGATGGTGTTTGTGCCAGGTGAAAGCGTGCACTGACGGCTGGTGGTGTTTGTGCCCAGTGAAAGTGTGCAGTGACGGCTGGTGGTGTGTGTGTGTGGTTGTGTTTGTGGTCGCGTGTGTGGTGGTGAGTGTGTGGTGGTGTGTGTGGTGGTGTGTGGTGGTGGTGAGAGTGGTGTGTGTGTGTGGTCTTATGTGTGTGGTCTTATGTGTGTGGTCTTATGTGTGGGGTCGTATGTGTGTGGTCTTACGTGTGTAGTCTTATGTGTGTGGTTTTATGTATGTGGTTTTATGTGTGTGGTCTTATATGTGTGGTCTTATGTGTGTGGTCTTATCCTGCGCACTCACTCTCCCTCTGCAGTCATTCTGCACTCAGTCTGCACTCACTCTGCAGTTATTCTGCACTCACTCTCACTCTGCACTTATTCTGCACTCATTCTGCACTCACTCACACTCTGCACTCACTCTGCACTCACTCTCACTCTGCATCACTCACTCACACTCTGCAGCACTCACTCACACGCTGCAGCACTGTCTTGACCGGTTTTTTGGCTCTATTTCGGAGTGATGAAGACTTTAAGCTTGCTCACACCTATAGACTGTATTCTTACCTTGTGTTGGCCCTTTTAAGCCCTTTTTCCAGACCTAGAAGAGGATAGCTGCTTTATATGATAATAGATCCCTTATTCTTGACATAATTATGTGTTCTTTCATTATCCTGCCTATAGTAGAGGGTGGATCCTGTGGTCCTGACTTTATATTACACATTGGTATGGTTTGTGTAGGTACTCTGACAGAGTTAAGGGTTATTTCATCCTTCTCAGGCCTACAAGGCCCAGAACTAGAGAGACTCCATTTTGTTTTCTATCCCTGAAGAGCTGAGATGCTTGAAGGGGAAAGGTAATGTTTATAGTTAAAGCTGTTGTTCACTTGGAGAGAACCGGTCTGGGCCAGCCCTTATCGGTAGGCTGTATTATTCTCTGTGTGGAAGACACAACAAAAGGCCGGCCGGCTGGGTGTGTGTCCTTGACGCGGAGTGGTGCAGGGATCTAATGGGCGGCGGGCTGATGGCTGGAACTTTCCATGAGGAAACAGCATTCTATAATAGTGAAGTGCAGAGGCGGAGTCAGTTAGTTGAGCTGGAGTGGTAGAAGCAGTTGAGTTGAGTTGGAGGAGCGGAGAGAGTTGAGCTGAAGTTGCAGAAGGAGTGGAGAATCAGAAAGAGTTTATGTTGAATTGGAGCAGAGGAGAGGAGTGGAGTTGCAGGAGGAGAAGAGACAGAAGATGCTTGGAACAGAGAGAAGACAGATAGACAGTCAGTGGGCTGGAACTGAAGGAAGCAGTCAGAAGCAGTTACTTATCAGGAGGAGTTGTGAATAGCTGGAGTCTGAAGTAATGCCTTTTAGAAGAGACTGAAGTTATGTTGTGGATTAATCTGTGGGAGCAGCTGGAGTGAATTGGACATTGGCATGGAAACAATCAAACAGAGTGAAGAAGCTAGTGGAGCGAACGGTTATCAGAGCGGCAGAAACCATTAGACTGAAGTTGGAAGGTGGAGAGAGTCCGTGGGGGAGAGGAGTCCAGTGCAAAGTGATCAGCGCAGATGTGTGTCCAAGAGTGCAGGAGAGAATCTAAGACGAGCTAAGGCACAGACGAGAGAGGAGCCCAGATGACAGCTAGAGCAAGACCTCACACCCCTCAGGTGATACCCTTCCTTTTCCCAAATATTAACCTTGTCCTTATATTGTATGTCTAATCCTTTTCTTTCAGCGGTGTGTTAAAGTTCCTGTTAGTCACAGAGACCCCACAGATAACATTGACCCTGTTATATGTCTAATCCTTTTCTTTCAGTGGTGTGTTAAAGTTCCTGGTAGTTAAAGAGACCCGCAGATCTGTATATGAATCCTTTTCTATTGTTATTGTAATAAAGATACCCCAGTTCTTAGTGAACTAGTGTGCATGTGTTGTTCTTATGATAGAGAGCGTTTAAATCAGGTAATAACTCTTGCATACAGTGTGTGTCTATTGTTCTTAAAGCACAGGTAACCGTTCCTTCTAGTCAGGTGTTACAGCCAGAACAGATGCTGCCCCTGATCCGGTAATTAGCCACTGAATAATTAGGGAGAGAGAGGAGCCCTTGAGCTAGGGAATTATTGACACTAAAGTGATTCGGCCATCCCATAATATTATTGTAGTAGCGAACCCTTAGTGAATAGTGAGAGAGACGTCCCAACATAGAGAGAGCTGAAGGTATTCATAGGAAAGTGGTCGTCGTTGGTAAGCGGCGTTAATGAGAACACCAGGTGGGAGACTGGTGCGTAGATCCGCCGGATTGCGGATCGAGTTGTAAGTAAGTGAGCACTGGGAGGGAGACCAGTGTTTAGGTCCGCCGGATTGTGGACCGGATAAAAAGAGAGCACTGGGACTGCAGCCCAGTGTGAATGGCACGCCGGATTGCGTGTCGAGTGAGCACTGAGGGTGATCAGTGTGTATGGCACGCCGGATTGCGTGTCGAGTGAGCACTGAGGGTGATCAGTGTGTGATGGTACATAATCAGACCTGCCCCAGGGTAGATTAGTCTGGGCCTAAGTGGCCGTGAGACTAGTTGGTATGAATAGGATATTGTAGAAAACCTATGCATGTATATTGCGAGTTCCCCATCCTCAGGTAGGTACCCAGGTGCCTGGATAGATGGGTCCTGAGGAGGGAGGTGGTTACGTTCCGGCTGGGTTGGAGGTGCTCCAAGGAGCTGATCCCATCTGGTTCGAGAACCTGGTCGTTACAAGCACTCACTCACACTCTGCAGCACGAACTCTCACTCTGCAGCACGAACTCTCACTCTGCAGCACTCACACTCACTCTGTAGCACTCACCCTCACTCTGCAGCACTCAGCTGCAAACCACAAACTCTGCACTCACTCAAACTCTGTAGCACTCACTTACACTCTGCAGCACTCACTCTCACTCTGCAGCACTCACTCTCACTTTGCACTCACTCTCCCTTTGCATTCACTCTCACTCTGCAATCATTCTCACTCTGCACTCTGCACTCACAATCTGCACTCTGCACTCACAATCTGCACTCTGCACTCTGAATCTGCACTCTGAATCTGCACTCTGCACTCTGAATCTGCACTATGAATCTG
>NW_028252625.1:0-21752 GCF_964263255.1 Lissotriton vulgaris | reverse complement strand
AACACAACCAGTACGATAAGGACCATGCCACTAGGATACTTCTATCCTAGGAAACCTGTTACATATCCCCCAAACCTCCAACAGATTAGAAGGGGCAGATTCACAGACAGACACTGGGCAAGGCCCATTGAGTATGGCATGCAGCCCTTACCATATCAGGGTGGATTACAGTGGACAAACAGATTTAGTCCCTTGCAGTCCCTGGATGAGAATGAATGACTAGGGATAAACTGTGAGGAGAAGGATGGAAGTGGACAACGGCTGAGAGCGAGGCTGTAGCTCAAGGTAGTGAACAAATGATGAAACTCATAGAACACCTACACAGCCAAGCTAAAGAAAAAGAGAGGGCCAGGCTAGAGAGGAGTGCTAATACGAGGCTAAGTGAGTTAAGTGACCGGGGCACAAAAGATGGGGATGAGCGAGGAGGAAAGCTGAATATCATGTTGTGGAATATTGCGGGCCTAGACGGAAAATTTGAAAACACAGAGTGGAGGAATCAACTCCAGGGTTTTCATATACTAGCTTTCAGGAGACGTGGGCAGTTAACCCCTCCCCCTTCAAAATAGAGGGCTATAAATCCTTCTTTGTGCCCGCACAAGAAAGTAGAGCAGGAAGAGCGAGAGGAAGGTTGGCACTCTATGTCGACCTAACCCTAGAAGGTAGTTGGTCAGTACCAACCTGGACGTCACACACCCTTCAAGCAGTAACGTTTCAAAGCAGAGGGTTGAGGTTACAGCTGTTTAACATCTATAACCCAGGGCCAATGAATGGGAACAATGCCGCCCTAATGTGTTTTTGAATGCAGGCAGAGGTGGCTGATAGCAAGGAATCAGATGCATGGCTGCTTGAAGCAAGGATGGTTGGAGGAGAAAGAAAAAATGACTGCCTGTGTGGGTGAATCAGAAAGTTCATGTGTGGTGTGCATTGCAATATATCATTTGGGTGAAACTCAAATGCAAGTCAAGACGGGTGGTTTACCAATAAAATGAAAAAGGGGTGCTATTTGGTTGTTGAGAAAAAGTAAAGTAGTTACAGTTGAGACATTAAGAAGAATGATAGACGTTTAGCAGAGGTGTATGTAGAGCAGACGCTCAGTGCATGAAGAGTGTTGCTTTGTTCGAACAGCATGTCTATTCCAGAGTAGTAAAGCAGAGGAAATCCGAATACTACTAGTTGTGATTGTTCAGAAACTCTCCCTTGCCTAAAGTAACAGTACAGTAGTTTACTTTGCAAGCACAGCATATATTGTGTATGTATTGTATAGTTTACAATTATATCAAGTCACGTCCCTTCCTCCGGCAATTATTGGTTACCACACTCACTCCCTATGTTCATAATTTTCTTTCTGCTGTGTTAATCATGGGTGGACTATCGCTGTTGTTCACTCAATCTATCACAACAAAGGCACCTAATCTATCACAACAAAGCACCTAAAGTCATCCATCTATATAAGCAAAGAGATCATGTGATCGGCTGGATGCATGATCAGAAATGAATAATCTTCATTTTCCTTTTGTAGTACTGAAGGCCCAGGGGGGGCAGGGTGAAATATAAATTACATTGAGCAGTAGCCCTTGATGTAACCGAGTATGGCCAGTGCCACCCTATACAAAAGTAAGAGCTTCCCTATCCCCACCTGCATGTACTGCATGCACGTCTGCGTCATCATGGCTTGTGTCTCTTTTCTTGGGTGCAAGCTGACTGAGCTGGCTTTATGCAGGCTACCACAAGTTCACGTACAAGTAATTTCTTTCGCAAAACTAGAGAAAAAAGAAGAATACTGGAGTACTCTCTGACTCTCTGACTATGTATTGACTAAGTCCATAGTGCTGCCTGGTAGTAGAATCCTGAAACTCCCACTGTTACAGGTCTACAAATATGGCAGAAAGATACATGCCAAAATGTTATACTGTGCTTGCAAATTGCTAGTGTTACTGTGAGACAACTTTCTGTTGAATTATTTTGTGTTATTGTTAAAGAGTATTGCTTACATTATTTTTCTTTCTTTCTTCATATAGATGCTCCACAAAAGCTCACCAGAGAGGAGATGGCTGTCCGGGCCAGGGCCCGGAAGCTGGAGGCCATTTGTGTGGAATATCGCCGGCTGTGGGCTCGGGAACAGGAGGAGGGGGCGTCAACAACCTCCTCCAGTGCCCCCGGGTACCCCAGCCAGCAGCCTCCAGCACGGCGCCGTGCTCGGATAGCCTCCCGCCGCTGCTCAGCTGCAACAACACCAGCAGCTGGCCTCCCCCAGAGCCTGGATGGCACGCCTGCGCAGCCTACGCCTCAGAGTGTACTACCTGGAAAGCAAGGTGGACAATCTTGAGCAACAGGAGCGGCGGACCGCCTGTCCAGACACCGCCGGAAGTGACTGTGTCCCTTGCCCCTTTTTTAAAGACTGTTGGGGGGTGAGAATCGGGAGTTGGGGATTATTTGGGACTTTTCAGAGGACTATTTGAAATGGACAATTGTTTGGGTTAGGGAGGGGTGGGACTAGTTTATTTTTGTTAGGGTAAATATATAATTATTTATTTTACATACTTCAACATAGTGTACGCATTGATGTTATTTTGTGGGGTGGTGGGCGGGTGTTACGGCACGTTTGCTTTCCTCAAACTTACCAGCATGAATTATCTAAAACATCCAAAAATGTTCAAAATTGCCACTAACAGAGTTAGTGAATTCAATTGGCCTAATAGTACTTTACTAGTACTACTGTCAGTCTCTCCTCCGAGTCCTAGCCCATTATTCTGCCTCCCCAAAATGCTTATCTTACCTGTGATTCGTGTTTGAGAATAGAGCTAGGCACAGCGCTGGCTGCATGGCAAATGGCGATTACGCCACCCCGGACCGAAATTCCGTTGTTGTGGTGTTAGTAGGAGTGGTACCACACTAGCAGTTACAGCATATGAAAAACAAAGTAAAAAAATGAAACATTGAGTGGCCTGAGAGGAGTATTAGAAGGAACAGTAGCCTAAGCAATGCTGAAGATAAGTATGGGGAAAAAAGAATTGCATGGATGATTATGGCTACAAAAAGAACAGTGACACAGCAGCGTAACAAGTCTTCTTGACATGCAGGAGGATGATGTTGACGATGGATCCAATCGATGGTGGGCATGCAATTCAGAATTTATTTTAAAATACTCATTTTTTTAACCAGAATTACAATATCCTATGATTTATCTAGCTGCCTTAAAATTGATTTGAGGAGGTTGCTTGCACCTTATCCTCCCCAGCAAGTGTGTGGAATTATTGTTGTAATTTACTCACACCTCAATGAAAACCACACAGCCCGGGGGAAGAGGGTTAGGGATTGAAATTTGGATGGGAATGGGGTTGGTGGGAAATGTTTTGTGGAGAGAGGAAAACAAAAAAGCACAGCATGGACAAACAACAAATGAAGATAAACAAATCTTTGGATACGAAGCTATCCATAAATCTTTTAAGGGACATAAAGGAAGTGCATGCACTACTGCATGCATGAAGTTGTTTGCTAAATGGATAGGTTACTGAAAAGTAAGTAGTACTTTCTACAATGTACTAACTATGAAGAAACAATGTGACAGTACAGGGCTGCAGTAATTACGCAATTTCACTTGCCTATCTGCCCTCAGAGAGAAGAACTACTTAGTACATTAGATTAGTTTAAAAAATAGCAAAGAAATAAGTATTTAATGGCTGGAGGGATGAATTGAAGCAGAGAGCAAACAAATGCACAGAGTCACACTAATAGAAGTTCACAGCAATAACAATACTTAAAAGATAAGTAGAAATGACGATGGATACTGTAACTGTATGTTGTTGTAGTTGTCCTGTTGAATTTGGGAAGTTGCATGCATCCAGCCATTCCTCTTTTTCACGGTACTCCTCCATTCCATCTGCGGATCTTTCCCCTCAAGCTAGGTGTAAAGTGTAAACTGCGATTTTAGAACAAAATTAGACCTTCCCAGCAGTGCTCCCAGACCCCTCAACCCACCCCCAAAAATCCAGAACACCCCCAAGTTTCCCTCCAAAAACATGCAAGAGTGGTAAAAATAAAATACTTTTTCACCATGGATTTTCTCCAAACCACTTGCATCCAATATTAGACCTTCCCAGCAGTGACCCCAGAACCCTCAACCCACCCCCAAAAATATAGAACCCCCCAAACAGGCCAACACAGAAATTCAACACTTAGAATCTCCCGAGGCCTACCTTAAAATTGCTCCAAAACGCGCTCTGCAGCTAGGCCCAAACCCCCCTTTCCCACCATGGATTTTCTCCAAACAACTTGCAATCAAAATTAGACATTCCCAGCAGTGATCCAAGACCCCTCAACCCACCCCCAGAAATGGAGAACACCCCCAAACAGGCCACCAAAAACATGCAGGAGTGCTATCCTCAGTGAGGCCTACCTGAAAATCGCTCCAAAACGCGCTCTGCAGCGAGGTCCAAACCCCCCTATTCCACCATAGATTTTCTTCAAACCACTTGCAATCAAAATTAGACCTTCCCAGCAGTGCCCCCAGACCTCTCAACCCACCCCCAAAAATATAGAACCCCCCCAAACAGGCCAACACAGAAATGCAGCACTTAGAATCTCCAGAGGCCTACCTTAAAATTGCTCCAAAACGCGCTCTGCAGCTAGGCCCAAACCCCCCTTTCCCACCATGGATTTTCTCCAAACAACTTGCAATCAAAATTAGACATTCCCAGCAGTGATCCAAGACCCCTCAACCCACCCGCAGAAATGAAGAACACCCCCAAACAGGCCACCAAAAACATGCAGGAGTGCTATCTTCAGTGAGGCCTACCTGAAAATCGCTCCAAAACGAGCTCTGCAGCTAGGCCCAAACCCCCCCTTTTCCACCATGGATTTTCTTCAAACCACTTGAAATCAAAATTAGACCTTCCCAACAGTGCCTCCAGACCCCCCAACCCACCCCCAAAATATAGAACCCCCCCAAACAGGCCAACACAGAAATGCATCACTTAGTATCTCCAGAGGCCTACCTTAAAATTGCTCCAAAACGCGCTCTGCAGCTAGGCCCAAACCCCCCTTTCCCAACATGGATTTTCTCCAAACCACTTGCAATCAAAATTAGACATTCTCAGCAGTGCTCCAAGACCCCTCCACCCACCCCCAGAAATGGAGAACACACCCCAACAGGCCACCAAAAACATGCAGGAGTGCTATCCTCAACGAGGCCTACCTGAAAATCGCTCCAAAACGCGCTCTGCAGCTAGACCCAAACCCCCCTTTCCCACCATGGATTTTCTCCAAACAACTTGCAATCAAAATTAGACATTCCCAGCAGTGATCCAAGACACCTCAACCCACCCGCAGAAATGGAGAACACCCCCAAACAGGCCACCAAAAACATGCAGTAGTGCTATCTTCAGTGAGGCCTACCTGAAAATCGCTCCAAAACACGCTCTGCAGCTAGGCCCAACCCCCCTTTTCCACCATGGATTTTCCTAAAACCACTTGAAATCAAAATTAGACCTTCCCAACAGTGCCCCCAGACCACCCAACCCACCCCCAAAATATAGAACCCCCCCAAACAGGCCAACACAGAAATGCATCACTTAGTATCTCCAGAGGCCTACCTTAAAATTGCTCCAAAACGCGCTCTGCAGCTAGGCCCAAACCCCCCTTTCCCACCATGGATTTTCTCCAAACCACTTGCAATCAAAATTAGACATTCCCAGCAGTGCTCCAAGACCCCTCCACCCACCCCCAGAAATGGAGAACACCCCCCAAACAGGCCACCACAAACATGCAGGAGTGCTATCCTCAGCGAGGCCTACCTGAAAATCGCTCCAAAACGCGCTCTGCAGCTAGACCCAAACCCCCCTTTTCCACCATGGATTTTCTTCAAACCACTTGCAATCAAAATTAGACCTTCCCAGCAGTGCCCCCAGACCCCCAACCCACCCTCAAAAACCTAGAACACCCCCAAACATGGGCCAAAAATCTGTTCCGCTCAAGAATTTGTCAATTTTAAGTAATTTAGCGAGATTCGAAAAAAACGAAAACCAGCAAATTTCGCAAACATAACTGACGTTTGGCCCATGCTTGAGGCAGGGCCATGCAGACGGTCAAGGCAGGCACCACTGAGTGAAGCAACCTGATGTAGCATACCTAGGCTCTTTGTCACAGACAGACAAAGCATATCTAATTGTATGCAGCAAGCCACATAGCCCCAATTTTACATGAACTGCTGTCTGGAGTGGAGTGGAGTGGACTCTGCCTGGCATAACAACAACAGTACACTGCCTCGCCCTCGACCACTACATACCACGAATAGACAGACATGTAGTTCTGCTGTTGTAGTTGTTGTGTCATGAATTGGCCATAGTTCTTCCGTAAACCGACGCTGATGATCCATCCATCCCAGTGAGTGACTGTAAAGAAAAAAAATATAATATTTAATCAATCATCATGGTATATTGGCAAGTGAGTCCACTCCAAGGACATTTTGCATATTGGAAAATGCAACATAGTGGCCCCTGAAGTTGAAGTACAATTTGAATTAAACAAGGTAAAAAAAAACAGAGTAGTAGACATGAGTTACAATTAATCTGTAAAAGATTAAATAATAACCAAGACAAGACATATGATTCATTTCATGCACAAAAAACAAACAGTAATTGCTTTCATCAGAGCCAGACAGCCATTGCTGTCCACTGCATGCCGTCTTCTCATTATTCATTGCCTGTTCTACTTTTTGTCCGCATCTTCTTTCGGGAAGTGAGGGCCCACAGGGCAGCCTCTCCTGTCAATTTCAGAAGTAACTCTGTCAGCAATCCGCAAGCATGTAGTCAGTCAGTAATTTCAGTCCCACTTGAGGGGACTCGTCTACGAAGACAAAGTTTCTTTATTCTGCGTAATCCATCCATCTGCCTTGAGGGAAATGGATAGGGGGAGTCTAGAGGAGGAGGATAGAGGAGCATGATTGAGTTGTGAACTTGTGAACCTCAGAAATGCAAACTGCGGCACCTTCAAATCAATAAGATGAAGACAGTGCTGCTGATGGACTTGTTGTGATTAGGTAATTAGAGTTTTGTTGTGGTAAAAGTTGCGAAACAAAGAAAGACATACAGGAATAAAAGTGAATAAGGACGAAATAAAAGGAAGTCATTTTCAGACCTCGGTGTCAGGGAAGTAAAGCTTGTCCTCAAACTCAATGAATTGAGACGGGATAGGTCAGCTAACAGAGAAGAACTTCCGTCACCTAAGTCGGTGTCCTCTTCTTCCTGCGTGCATTCACGCATTTTGTAATCTGATGGTATGAAGTGTTGATTCATCTTGATCAGTGTTAACCTCTCCACATTTTTGGGCGAGAGGCGGGTCCTTTTTGAAGTCACAATGGCACCTGCAGCACTGAAAACACGTTCAGAAGACACGCTTGCAAGTGGGCAAGACAAATAATTTAGAGCCAGGTTGGTGATCAGTCTCCATCGAGCCCTTTTCCCATGCCAATACAGCAATGGGTTCTGATTAACAAAGACCTCTGTTGGGTCATCCAGATATGCCGGCCCAATCGACTCAAGGTTCTCCAGGGTTGCTCCACTTTGCGTACCATCTGTGGCCTTTGCATCACTGGAACGAGCAAACCCTTGATGAGTTAGCCAATCCACTTCCGACAATATTATGGCTGGGCCTGGTGCAGGTGAGGAGGATGATGATACGGTTTCTGGTGTCGTTAACGGCTGTGAGGGAAAGTGACTCCCTTCGGCCGCAGATTCAGAAGTGGAACTTGACGCCGGATGGCCTGCTGATTCTGTAGTTCTTCTGCCAGGTCTTTCAATTTTCTGCCGCTCTTTTTCGAACCGAGTGGCTGACAGAGCTAGCCAATGTTTGTACTTTGAAACATCTGCTTCATCAAAAGGAATGAATGCTTTGCTGGCCAGAGCCTTTTTGTACCGTTTATCCACAATAGTGGCACAAATGTAATGTTGTTCTGCCTGTATTTTTTTAAGCCTTTCATTGACAACTAGGCGGCTTAATAACTTCTCCGCCAACTAATATGAGTCTTGCTTTTCAGCATCATCTCGGAACCTTGAAGACACTGCCTTCAGTTGGTGCTCTAGCATGCACAACAATGGGATAGCTTTGCCCAAAGAACAGTCCTCCATGCTGACTTCACGCGTGAAGACCTCAAAAGGACGAAGCATGTCTGTCAGGGTTTTAACTAGGTCCCATTCCTCCAACTCTAGCCTCATGTCTTTCATACTAAAACCCAGTCCAAAGACATACTCATTGATTACCAAGCACTGCTCAGACAGACTCTCACGCATGTTGAAGGTTGAGTTCCAGCGTGTTGCCACCTCCTGGATGAGTCATTTGACTGGCAATCTACGTTCATATTGCATGCTCCTCAGCTTCTTCCGGGCCTTAAAAGAATGGCTGAAATGTGTGCAGATTCTTCGGGAGGTGGTCAGTAACTTGCTGACTGTGGTTTCCTTTTTCAAGAAATCTTGCACAACAATGTTAATACTGTGCACCAAACAAGGCAATCTGAAATATTCACCAGCAGCCATGGCTCTAACTATATTACTGCCATTATCCGTGGAAACATAACCAACCATGCGATTTCTTGGATGCAGCCATTCATAGACCTTCCTGTCAAACTCCTCCAAAAGGTTAGGTGCAGTGTGAGATTTCTCCATGGCAAACATGGCTACTGTTGCATGTTTCCGAATAGCTTGAAAAACTGTGTCCTTGGCAACACCTGCAGATAGCTTCTCTTTAACCCCTGCAAAAGAGACCCAGTGTGCAGTGATGTACATGTAATCAAGGGCTTGGCAATTGGTCCACATGTCTGTTGTCAGATGGATAGTGTGAACAGCACTCTTCTAAATAGCTGCGCCAATCACCTCCAGCACATCTTGATGTAGTGCTGGAACTGCAACTCCTGCAAAATAGGACCGGCTAGGAACTTTCCATTTAGGGCAGACTGTTGCCACAAATTCTAGAAAACCCACCCCTTCAACAAAACAAAAAGGGAGAAGGTCCAGCGCTAGCATTTTAGCCAGTTTTGCGTTATACAGACGTGCCGTTGGGTGGTTGCGTTCATATGGCGCATCCGACCAAAACATGCTTCTGATGGTGGGCTGGACCGTTTTACGTGATGATGATGATGCAGACTTCTTCAAACCAGTTAGGCTCATTGATGTACTTTTTCACATTGGTGTCTCTCCCAGACTCTTAGTGTGTCTCATAGATGTTGCTGGGATAGAGGGTGTGGGCGCTACTACTGCAGTGCTGCTGCCAGGGGTACTGGGTGTACCAGAAAAAATGTCTGTTGCTTCTTCACCTCCCCCCTGCATGATCAGCACCTCGTCATCATCAGATGCAATATCAAGGGATACATTTGGATTTGTTGTACTTTTGGCTTCCCGGATCTTCCTTAGGTGCGCCTCCCAAGTGATAGTGTGGTGTTTCTGGAGATGACCTCTCTGGCCTCCGGTACCATAGTTGTTTCCAAGCTTACCCCGACTAACTACAGTTTTACAAATTGAACAAACCACCATGTTTTCCGCCTTGTTTCTAACACTAAAAAAGTCCCAAACTGGGGACTGGAAATGTCTGCTGGTGGTGGAGGTGCTACTTTCAATGCCAGATGAAGTGGAGGATGGGCGTGAAGTTGAAGTTGAAGTTGGGGGAATTTATAAAGCGCACGTACACCAACAAGGTTTCATGGCGCTAATTGAGACCGGCAGCAGAACAGGGCAAAAATTAGACCTCAAAAGCTCTAGTGAAAAGCCAGGTCTTCAGATCTTTATGGAACTCCAAGTATGATAGGGAAGATCGAAGATTATCAGGAAGAGAATTCCAAAATCGAGAGGCCTGAAAGGAAAAACTCAACCCCCCATGTTTCTTCCTAACAAAACGTGGGACAACCAGAAGGTTCTTGGAGGAAGAACGTAAGTTTCTAGAGGGAGTGTAGGTTATAAGCTTGGATGCTACATAAAAGGGAGCTAAGCCCGCTAATGATTTAAAAATAAGACACCCTAATTTAAATAGGCATCTATGGACAACCGGTAACCAGTGCAATTGCTTCAGAAGCGGAAGAGCATGATGGTATCTAGACCGACTATGAATCAGTCTGGCTGCCTGATTCTGAATAAGCTGTAGTCGGCGTAGTTCATAGGCAGGGATGCCGATATAGAAAGAATTAGCATGGTCAACCCGAGAGATGACAAGCGCAAGAAGAATGAATTTAAGAGCATCCGTGGTAAAAAAACGGGAAACCTTACGAATAGTGCGGAGACATAGAAAGCAGGATGAGACGACCATACTAATCTGAGTGTGCATTGAAAGGTCATCATTGATTTTGATGCCCAGACTTTTCACAGACTTAACGGGAGAGGGGGCAGGGCCAAGAGAGGAAGGCCAGAAATTAGAAGACCAGGGATTGCATGAGCCTCCGATCAGGACTAGTTCAGTCTTGTCGGGATTTAATTTAAGATGGTTAGAGCTCATCCAGTCCTGGATAAAAATCATAGTGTTCTGGAAATGGGAAATAGAATCAGGAGAGGAAGAAAAAGTAAATATGAGTTGAAGGTCATCAGCGTAATTAAACACTGTGACCTCCCGGTGACGTAAAGCAAAAATTAGAGGAAAAATGTATAGAGATTAAAAAGAAGGAGGGAAAGAGCAGAGCCTTGAGGGACACCACAGGTTACTGCACGAGGAGTAGAAGAAAAGGGGGAGAGCCTGTTGATGGTTCTCTAGGAAAGAGGAGACCCAACTCAAGGCCACCTCCGAGATGCCAGCAAGTTGGACACGGTTGACCAAAAGATGATGGTCGACCGTGTCAAAGGCGGCTGACAGATCGAGAAGTACAAGGGCCTGAGTAGATCCATGATAGGCACTAACTCTCAGCTCATTGAAAACTGAAAGGATAACTGATTCCGTAGAATGATTCGGATGGAAACCAGCCTGGTAAGGATCAAAGTGATCAGAGGCCTCAATGAAGGAGCTAAGGCAATGAGTGACATATCTCTCTAGAATTTTACATGAAAAGGGGAGCAGGGAGATAGGTCAAAAATTGGACGGAATAGTCGGATCAGCCCTTACCTTTTTCAGAACAGGGACAATCTTAGCTGATTTAAAAAGATTAGGGACGATGCCCAAAGCCAGTGATTTGTTGAGGAGGGCAAGAGGTAGGTCGGGACGGACCGAGAAGCTCTCACGAAGGATGTGTGAGGGACAACTATCAGTGGGGGAGCCAGATTTCGTAGAACTCACCAAACTGAGAAAATTCTGTCAAGATAGGTGGAAAGTGTGTAAAGGAATGTGTACTGGGAGGGGGTAGAGGAGGATCGAAAGAGGGAGAGGGAGAACAAATATGGAGTTTGATGGTAGAAATTTTAGGAAAGAAATAATCCTGAAGAGAGTCACAGAGGTCCTGAGAAGGAAGAGGTTTAGCAGTGACTCTATCAAGTTTAGAGAGACTGGTAAGAATGGAAAATATTTCCTTAGGCTTATTGGGAGAGGATAAAATCATTGCAGAAAAGTATTGGGTTTTAGCTGTAAGGATATCATGTTTATATTCCCTCAGAGTTGTGGAGTAAATAATTTTGTCAGGGGGATCGTAACGCCGACGCCACTTACATTCTGCCTGTCTGAGCTGGAGTTTCTTTGCTTGTAGAGAGGAGGAGAACCATCTTTGTGTATCATGAGAGCATTTAAGCCGGATCGACCTCCAGGGGACCAATTCATCACAGGATGAGGTAAGCCCGGAATTAATGGCTAAGGCCTGATCGTGAAGGGAGGAGTCTGAATAATCAACGTTAGTCGGACTAGAAGTGGAAAGCGAGGAGCAAAGAGAATTAATGTTTACTCGCCCCCAATTTCTCACTTTGATGTTGGTAAGTAAGGGAGTTCTAGTCGTAGGATTAAGTGACAGAGAAAAGGAGACCAAATAATGATCGGACCACAAGCAGGGAAGGACCAAAAGTAAAGAAAAATCCAAATTAGCCGACCAAATTTGGTTCAATGTATGACCAAACTTATGGGTCGGTAGATGAACCAATTGTGTCAGGTTCAGCTGAGTGAGAAAATCAGAAAACTCCTTGGAGTGAGGGTCCTCCGAGGGGTCACCAGGCCAATAGTTGAAGTCACCTAAGATCACTATGCGCGAGTTGTTCACTATCAAATTGGCGAGAATCTCACCGACTAAGGAAGGAAAGGCGGGCATGGCCTAGGGAGGGCGATAGAACAACACACAAACCAGCGGGGGAGAGACAGACGTAGTTTTTATGACCAAGTAATCAACCGCAGGGATCGTCGGGGCGGGCATTAGAGAAAATGACCACCTCGAGTGGATAATGGCAGCCACACGCACCCCACTTTTACCAGACACACGATCTGAACGCAGGAGGTAGTAGTTTCCAGGAAGAGCCGCTAGAATATCTGCTGAGGATACAGAGGTGAGCCAAGTTTGAGTGAGGAATAAACAATCAGGTTGAACTTGGTTAAGAAAACAAAACGTCTCTAGCTGATGTTTTGGTATTGAACGAGTGTTAAGCAGGCATGCCGAAAATACCACGGGGGGGGTAAACAGAGGAGGGGACTGCTGGTAAGTTCCCACTCTCTTTGGGATTTTGTACTTCCCCAGCTACAGGGACCAAGGAAGGGAGGTCGGAAGGACAAAAAAGAACCAAGGTGTCAAGCTTGGCCTGTGTATATTTGGAAATATACACAGGCCAAGCTTGACACCTTGGGTCTAGACCACATAGCTTGGCATGCCATAATTTCTGAGGAGGTGTAGGTAAGGATTTGGGCAGCATCACGGGCCCCTGGCCCCGGTCGGGCGTGGACGGGTGCAGACGGGCTTGCCTTTGGCGCGCCGGCGGCGCGCACGCTGTGCGCGTCCGCTGCATGACCAGAATGACATGTGGACTTTGTAGTCCACTAACGTGCCGTCTTAGGCAGAGCTCCACCCCCCTGGATCCGGTGGAGAGTGGTCAGGTGACTCGCTTCCTCACAGGCCCTCTGCTCGAACGGGAAAACCTGGCGTCGGATCAGGCTGTGACGAAGAGGCACCGGCAGCGAGGAGGAAGCTATGCCCAGCGGAAGCTAGAAGGTGAGCCAAATGTTTAAAAACACCAGGGCTGCTGAGCCGATGGAGAGGAGAGCTCAGGCTAATGCCCTCAGGGTAAAAACGAACAAACAGGGGCAGCTGAGTATATATATATAGGGACCCAGACTTATGCACCATATGAAACAAAAGTAAGTTAAAATATGAGTTTAACACAACAGTTGTTAAAAATAATTACCACACAGCTTGGCAAGAAATCCAAGTAGCGACGAGTCTTAAGTGCGGTATAAAAACTAGTAGGTCACACAATAATCACCCATGGTCTGCGCGCGTCCGCTGTGCGACCAGAATGACATGTAGGCTTTGTAGTCCACCAACGTGCCTCCTCAGGCTGAGCTCTGCCCCCCTGGATCAGGTGGAGAGTAGTCAGGTGACTCGTTTTCTCACAGGCCCTCCGCTCGAACGAGAAAACCCAGCGTCGGATCAGGCTGTGACGAAGAGGCACCGGCAGCAAGGAGGAAGCTATGCCCAGCGGAAGCGAGAAGGTGAGCCAAACGTTTAAAAACACCAAGGCTGCTGAGGCGATGGAGAGGAGAGCTCAGGCTAATGCCCTCAGGGTAAAAACAAACAAACAGGGGCAGCTGAGTATATATATATATAGGGACCCAGACTTATGCACCATATGAAACGAAAGTAAGTTTAAATATGAGTTTAACACAACAGTTGTTAAAAATAATTACCACATAGCTTGGCAAGAAATCCAAGTAGCGACGAGTCTTAAGTGCGGTATAAACACTAGTAGGTCACACAATCATCACCCATGGTCTACGCACGAGCCTGAATTTGACTCTGTTGTGCACTTACAGCACCAATACTTGAGGTCATGGAGGTTGAGCTGGATGGAGGTCCCTGCGGCCCTTCTGATGAGAAAATATGGAAGCTGTAGGTCGTGTTGGTGTAGTAGTTACCTGTGTTGGTGGTGGTACCACCAGTGGTGCCACGCCACACACATCCTGCACAGCAGCATTTTTGTATAGGGTAAAAATGTCTGTCTGCTGCATGCCCGCTGGGGCTGGAGTGACGACTGTGATGACTGGGTCGTCGTCAGACTGTTCATCAGCAGCAGAATACACCACTTCTTGTTCATCGTCTTCATCAGCCATAAGTGAAAGCCTTGCCGGAACCTTCCTTTTAGGCTTAGCTACCTTTGTCGGCTCATGGCGTGCCTCACTCTCAGACTGCATTGGTGGGTTCCAATCAAGATCAAGGTCATCAGAATGAAGGGGGCTTGAAGAAGAACTTGTAGTAGTAGTAGCCCTCCTTGACCTTTTTCTTGCTGGGGATCTGGAAGACAATGGATCATCATCAGGAGGAGTGGCTTCCTCGGATGATACCTCTGCTTGAATCTCAATTTCCTGATGTGCCCCTACTTCTGGAGGAACAAGTGTTGTAGGCAGTTGTGCCGCTCCATGAACCTCTAGTTGCACCTCTCCATGCACCTCTCCATGCACTTCTACTTGCGCCTCTCCTTGCGCCTCTATTTGCGCCTCTATTTGCGCCTCTCCTTGCGCATGTACTTGCGCATCTCCTTGCCCATGTACTTGCGCTTGTACTTGTTGCACCTGTGGTTGTCGTTGCGCCTGTGGTTGTTGAACACTCGTCAGCTGAGTTACACCCGGAGTTGATTGGATGGTACTTTCTTGCAATGAGCCAACATCACTGGTCGATGGTGATTGAGAAACTAAAGTGGCTGCCTCAGCAGCACTCATGGTCTTGGACCTAACTTGGCGT
The DNA here is from genome assembly GCF_964263255.1 of Lissotriton vulgaris. Taxonomy (NCBI): domain Eukaryota; kingdom Metazoa; phylum Chordata; class Amphibia; order Caudata; family Salamandridae; genus Lissotriton; species Lissotriton vulgaris. The sequence continues at coordinate 6,925 of NW_028252625.1, read as the reverse complement.
GGTGGCACTGAGCCCAATGAAGCGGAGGTGCTGCTTCCAGCTTGGTCCCCGGCGGACATCGCTGCTGCTGCAGGCGTAGTTTTTTTTCTCCCAAAAAAGGTGTTGGTGGGCCCACCAGTCTCCTTTGTAGGTGGTGCCACTTGCTTCTTCTGCTCCTTCTTACTGGCAGTGGCACTGGCAACTTTTTTTGCTGAGGCGGTACGGCCACCTTTCTTTGGGCCCATCTTCTTCAGATGTCAGAACAGCAGGCCGCAGTTGCACAAGTTGCAGAGTTGTCTTGTCTGTGACCACACGTGACGTCACGTGACATTGTGCTGCACACACCGCTGCAGGACTTTTTCCTGGCACTGGTGGTTCTCTTGTGCACCTAAAAGCAGAGAAAGCCAGAGAAACATCAGTTAAACACCCCAAAAAGTCGGAAAACACACAAAAATCACCACAATCCAATGTCTTCCATGCCGTTAATGATGTTTAAATTCAGGACACCACACAAAAAGACTTGGTCCATGGACCAATGAGTACCCCTGGGCCTAATGGATGAAAGCAAGGCAAACTGGGTGCAGGCCTGAGCACACTGCCTGGCTTCAAAATGGCCCCTTGACCCCCACCACATGGCCAGGCCCTGCCTGGACCAGGCCTCAAAATGGCCCCCACCCACATGGCCAGGCCCCAACACCACCCCAAAAAGTCAAAAAACACACAAAAATCACCCCAATCCACTGCCATCCATGCCCTCAATGATGTTTAAATTCAAGACACCCCACAGAAAGACTTGGCCGTTGCACCACTCACTACAACTGGGCATAATGGATGAAAGCAAGGCAAACTGGGTGCAGGCCTGAGCACACTGCCTGGCTTCAAAAAGGCCCCTTGGCCCCCACCACATGGTCAGGCCCTGCCTGGAGCAGGCCTCATAATGGCCCCCACCCACATGGCCAGGCCCCAACAACACCCCAAAAAGTCAAAAAACACACAAAAATCACCCTAATCCAAAGCCATCCATGCCCTCAATGATGTTTAAATTCAAGACACCCCACAGAAAGACTTGGCCCATGCAGCACCACTCACTACCCCTGGGCATAATGGATGAAAGCAAGGCAAACTGGGTGCAGGCCTGAGCACACTGCCTGGCTTCAAAATGGCCCCTTGACCCCCACCACATGGCCAGGCCCTGCCTGGACCAGGCCTCAAAATGGCCCCCACCCACATGGCCAGGCCCCAACAACACCCCAAAAAGTCAAAAAACACACAAAAATCACCCCAATCCAATGCCATCCATGCCCTCAATGATGTTTAAATTCAAGACACCCCACAGAAAGACTTGGCCCATGCACCACTCACTACCCCTGGGCATAATGGATGAAAGCAAGGCAAACTGGGTGCAGGCCCGAGCACACTGCCTGGCTTCAAAATGGGCCCTTGACCCCCAGCCATATGGCCAGGCCCTGCCTGGACCAGGCCTCAAAATGGCCCCCACCCACATGGCCAGGCCCCAACACCACCCCAAAAAGTCGAAAAACACACAAAAAATCACCACAATCCAATGCCATCCATGCCCTCAATGATGTTTAAATTCAAGACACCCCACAGAAAGACTTGGTCCATGCACCACTCACTACCCCTGGGCCTAATGGAAGAAATCAAGGCAAACTGGGTGCAGGCCTAAGCACACTGCCTGGCTTCAAAATGGGCCCTTGACCCCCAGCTACATGGCCAGGCCCTGCCTGGACCAGGCCTCAAAATGGCCCCCACCCACATGGCCAGGCCCAAACACCACCCCAAAAAGTGAAAAAAAACCACAAAAATTACCACAATCCAATGCCATCCATGCCCTCAATGATTTTTAAATTCACTTCCCCTGGGCCTACTGGCTAGTGAGGCTTTACAGGCACCCCAAAATTAAATAAAAAATCCACATATAACAGTGAGCTAAAATGCCATGACATAAATGAGTTTTAAGCTCAAAAACTCACAGAAACAGTTGTATCATGCACCCATGACAAAACCTGGGCCTACTGGATACTGTGGCTATTGGCTACCCACAATATATTTTTTTTAAAGTTGTGATAAATTTTAAAAATTGTAGTTGCAGCAACTGCAATGCCCCAAACAAACAACGCCAACTTACTTGTAAAATCTCAAATCCAAAAGTGATCCAAACTCCAAAGTCTCAAAAGTCCTCAAATACAAATATCCAGCAGCAGCCACAAAAAGTAATCCTTCCAGCTCCAGATCCAAATCAAAAGTGAGCAGGAAATGGACAAAGCACTGGGGGAGCCTGTTGGACAGGAACAGGAAGTTGGAGACCCTGGGGCACTTCCTTCCTCCCACCCCTCCAAAAAAGGACTCCTTGCACAAAAAAGTGCAGCCAAATGTCAATCTGAGGAGTTATTCTGATCAAAATCATCATTTTCAGAAGGTTTATGCTGCCTGCTGTGGATTTCTTGTGCAGAATTGCAATTTTTGCAAGTTTGGGAAAGCGAGCTGTTCAAATCTCCTGCAAGAAGTCTGCTGTGCGTCGCATCTACGTGCTCGCAATTGTTTACTCCCGCGATACGTGATTGCGGGCCCTTATGATCTACTCGCGTTGTCAAACTATCGCTGTGCAAGATGACGGGCCGCGATAATGTAATCGTAGTCGAAAAACTCTCACGCGATCACGCAGCAAGTTCCAAAATGGTGCAGCACACGTAAACCGGGAGAAAAACAACTGGGCGAACACAGAATCACAGTAAGTCAACGCCGCGTGCGCGATATTGTATTTTTCAAGCGTGACCAAGCAAAAAAATCCGCCAGCTTGCGAATTTACGGATTTTTGGGCAAATTTGCAGGATTCGTGGACCGCGAAATTGCCAAAAATACGCAAATTCAGCGAGCGGAACTGATTTTTTGCCCACCGTTAATAAAAACATGCAACCTGTCACTCAACAGAGAAGCCAAACTTTTCTAGTGTGCACAGATTAGGTTGGGTTTTAAAAAAGAGCCAACTCTGTCAGCTTGTGATGAAGCAGAACCAGCTGCCCTTCCCTGGCCCACAATCAAGGAATGCAGTTTTGTATCAAGGAGCTGTGTCAGGGCATAAAAGCGTGCCTAGGTTAAAAACATTTCACCAGTTTGTAATACAAACTTTCCCCTCTGCTTCCCGTGAAGAAAGGTTTAGTAAACTTCTTCAAAGTGACTACTTTTCCTACTAGACTTATCGGCTGCTTTTGATGCAGTAAATCACCCAGCACTACTTGAGACACTTAAGATCCACTCTGGTGTCAATGGCACAGTCCTATAATGGTTCACATCTTACCTTCAACACCCATCACAACAAATCAAAACCAACTTCTGTCTCTCCAAACCCTCACTTGTTACTCTTGATGTACCCCAAGGCTCAATTCTCTCCTCTTCCCTGTTCAATCTCTTCATACCCCTTACAATCATCCTGAAGCAGGTAGGGGTCACATATCACCCTTTATGCGGATGACACTCAACTCTACTACAAAATCAAATCACCCAGTGATGATCTACATTTCAATGCCACACTAATCAAGATACAAATTTGGTTTAATTCCAACCACTTAAAGTTGAACCCCGACAAAACTAAACTAATTCTGTTCTCCCCTAAAAGTATCCCACTACCAATCCAAGACTGGCTGAAGAACCAGGATGCCCTAAATTGCTCCTTCACTCTGTTCAACTCCGTAAAGTCCCTAGGCATCACCCTTGACAAAAACATATCAATGAAGGATCACATCAAAAACTCAGCCATAGGAGCGCTTTACACATTAAAACACCTCAAAAAAGTTAAACTTTTCCCCCTGATGTTTTCAAGATGGTAGTACAATTGCTAGTCCTCTCTAAACTGGACTATGGGAACTCCATCTTCAAAAGGACAGCGAAAATTCAGTTTGCCCTCCTAAGATCAGTTCTAAACATGGCAACCCGGCACATAACAGGTGTTACGTGCTTTGAACACATCACACTGGCCCTCAAGATCCTCAACTGGCTTCCCATCAAAGGAAGCTGTATTTACAAGACTGCTTGTATCACCCACAAAGCCCTTCACACAGATACCCCCATATCTAGATAACAAACTTACAAAAGCAGGAAAAATTAGAACTTTGAGAAGCTCCTACTCACTTCTTCTCATACCTCCCAAACTGAAAAGGAATTCTACCAATAATCGCTCTTTTTTTGGAAATGCACCCAGGATATGGAATTCACTCTCCAGATATCTCCGATGCAACGCCTCCTTCTCCTGCTTCAAGAAAAAACTGTAACCTCTCTAATTGCCTAAAGATTCTCTTGGTCTCTATTTATGCTTGTACTTGCTTGCACCTAAGTGACTCGAATTATATGTAAACCTATTTTATTTTCATTTTTTGTAGAGCTCTCCTATACCTTCTGGCTAGGGCAATATGAAACCTAAAAATGAATAAATAAATGACATTAGAGCCTCCCTGGTTCTCTGGTTTGCAGCTATCCTGATTTGACAGTGGATCCTTCAAAATTTCCCTCATGCAACTGAAGAACCATTGCGACTGCAGTTGTATGAGGGGAATTTTGAAGGATCTACTGTCAAATCAGGAAAGCTGCAACACAGAGAACCAGGGAGGCTCTAATGTCATTTATTTATTTATAAGTTTTACAACCCTTTCACTAGAGGAAAAAGATCTAAACACGAACCAGAAGAAGTGGTGCGGGTACCAGTCTTCAGGGCCCCTTTGTAGCTGGAGGTCCTTGAAGCCGGGAGCAAATCAGGACTCTAGAGAAGACCTCAGGCGCTGCATCTGTGATGGGAGCGGTGAGGGGAAATAACCTAAGCCTGACTCTTCAACCTGACCTGAAGTCCAAAGGCAGCAAGACAGTGTGAAAGTCTTCCAAAGGCGAGGCAGCAGGTGAAAGATGCCCAGGTGCAAAAGAGGCAACAACCTTCCTACTTTTCCCTTCCACGAGAGGTTGCCTCCTCACTACCTCCTGAAAATCACTTCAAGAAACAGGTTTGACACTTCTTTGTAAAGTAGGATTTAGACAATTTTAATTGACAGATGAAGTTGTCAATGAATGTGTCTTAGGAATCACAGGTCCAGAGTATGTGCAAAGCAGGTGTTCCGGTCTATTGGTTGATGGAAATACCTCTAGCCGGGGCAGATACTCTGATTCATGCTAACTAGAAACAAAGGAGAAATGATATTTTCTGTGTACAAAATGTAACTTAATTGTTTACTGAGTAATATTCCTAATCCTATTGTATGTCCGCCTTTAATATTTTTCTCTAAGTCTACTTATTTATGTTATAAAATACTTTGATCCTATCCGTAGATGGTATTTTTCACTAAATTCCCTTTGAGGTGTTTGTATCTTTTGTCCAAAGTTGCAGATCTCCTTCTGCAAAGTGTTTATTGTAATCTCTTTCAGTCCTGACATCATACATACATCACATCCAGAAAAGTCTGCTGTTCACCTGATATTTTAATACGACCATGACCTATTTTCAGAAAAAACGGAAGGTGACATTATTATAATGTATGTCTCTAAAAATGCTATAGCTAAAAGACTGCAGCTATTTTCCTGACTGACTGACGGCGCCTTCAAATTCAGTCACCACGTCTCAGATTCTCAGTTTGTACCCCTTTTTTCCATATCTCCTGTGACTCAAACCTGATTGTGATGTTCTACTACCAACAGGCTATGTTCACACATCAGCAAACAACAGGGTGGGAAGGAAGGAGGACAAAGCATTGGTAACAGCCTGGCGAATGAGGAGAGAGATGGAGGGATAGAAATAGTCCCTCATGCACTGCAATGTATTCCATTGGAAGCGGAAGGACATGGAAAAGCCAATAGAAGTGATAGAGTCAATCGTCTGTCTTCTGCTATAAAATGCGATTGGCAATGTCTCCAGCTAGTGGCTAGAAGAGGAAGAGCGCAAAAAAGCCATTGATTTGAAGTGGGCTTACCTAAAGACCACTTTGACGACAGGCAGTTGATGCTGTCCATAGGCCAGACACAACAAATGGCTTTCTGCAATGACTGACCATATGCGAACAGTGTATGTGCAGCCTTGGACTGAGGTTGTTGACCTCTCTCGCCTCTGTGTGGGTTGTAGTGGTAGGCCCCTCGAACCCTGGAGGGGTGTCGCAGGATAGTGTAAAACATCTGGGCACCTTATGGGCACACCTTACGCCCATCAGGGCATGTAATGAAAACATTACATGGAGGACACAAAACAGGCGGTGCAGAGTGAAGCACTCACCGCCCTCCCACGGATATAGTGTGCGTGCTAGTTAAGTGTACATGTGAAACGAATGCTAATATTGCGATACAATAGGGTGAAACACAGTGGACGGAGCTAAATGAATAAAAAAAATGAGATGTCCTTGCGAGGAGCTTAACATTCAGGGACATTCATGCTCCAGTAATTGTTGACTTTAACTTACTTTCTCCTCGCTTCAAAATGTCTAGGTGGAGGTTTAATAATTATCTCTTACAAGATCCAATCTTTTCCTCTTCTTTCATAACTTTTGCTCAAGAATTCTTCTCTATTAATAATGATACCTCTGTGTCTCCTGTTTTGGTATGGGATAGTTTTAAAGCCTCCGCTCGCGGGTTTATTATAGATTTTGTATCCAAGAAAAAGAAACTATCCTCCAGTAAACATAAAGATCTTGTATCTTCCATTAAACACTTAGAACATCAGTTTTACACCTCTTCCTCAGACTCTACCCTACAACATCTTATAAAAGCTAAGATGGAATTTAACAACATTTCTACTGATAAGGCCTCCTTTACTAGGCTTCGTAGTAGTTCTAGGTACTATGACTCCCTCCTTGCCAAATATTTAAAATCTAGAAAAGAGAAAACATTCAGTGAGCCCATTCAATCTAACAATGGAAAACACATCTTCAAAGATAAAGACACACTAGCTAAATGCACA
>NW_028252624.1:0-21702 GCF_964263255.1 Lissotriton vulgaris | reverse complement strand
AGTAGAAAATGAAAGTAACATTTTCATTGGTTGTCAATTCCAACAATTCAGATGTGTTTTGTGAAGTAATTTACCTCACGGTACTTGGAGAGGTCTACAGGCTAAATGGCTAAATGGAATTTCAATGAAATTTGTGAGAATGGAAGGGATTGTTATGTAGTATGAGCTAATCTATATTTGGTGAGAGTGTTTCTAGTCGTTATTCTGTAAATTACTTTCCCGCCTTTTTTTAGGACCGCTTTCCGGGAAGCTGCCCGGTTAGCGAACCTTAAGCGTCACGGGAGTCCACCATTTTGTGTTTCGTTCGCATTAAGATACAAGATGGAGGTCAAATAATGTTTAGAATGGGTAGAAGGGGTCATGGTAGACTTATCTTGACCCCCTAGGTTTTCTGAGCGTGGCTGAGGAGGCTTATATGTGCGGAAAAAAAAATTTTTTTAAAAAAATTCCGCGAGGTTAGCTTTCGGTTAGCGAACCGGGTAGCGCTCCGGGGAGCGAATTTTGTGGAAAATTAGTGAAAAAAGTTAGAGAAAAATAATAATTGTGAGTGATCAGATGTAGGGTAGCTCTGAGAAGAGCTTTTGGGTTTATGGTACATTTAGGTACTTATAAGTAGGTACCAATGCAGAGTCTTAAATTCAGAATGAAAATTCTGTTGCCCTCATCTGAGAAGTGAACTCCATCTCCTCTGTAGATATCTTGCATGTAGTAACGCAAGTTATTGTTGTACAGAGAGCCCATTCCATGGTCTCTCATGTAAGCTGAAACAGATTTGTTTACATGCTTCCTCGCTTTCTCAATTTGTGGACAAAATTGGTTGGACCACCTCCATTTCTGTCTTTGGCATATATTGGAATATACCAAGGCAGTTTGAGGAAAAAGTGCCATTAATTGCTCCAAGGTGTCCTTTAAAAGCATTTCCAGACCTACCCCTGTCAAAGTGCCCAAATCATTACCTCCACAGTGCACTATTAACAGGTCAGGTTTTGGCAAATGCATAAAGGTTTTCACCAATGGTATCAATTGGTGACATTTTAATCCTCTTTGGCCCAACCACTTAATTTCCACATCTTGTAAATTGAGGTTGTGTAAATTTCTGCTCTCAGCATACCTTTGAGCCCAGTGGATGTAACTATGTCCAACAATCCAGACGTTAAACATGGTGGAAGAAGGTTGTTCTGCAGTCAGATGAAGTGTGGTAATGAAAGGGCAGTTGAAACAGTAGGAGTTTCTAAAGAAAAAAAACTGTGGATTTACAATGCTAATGATTCATTAGCAGTGATTGGTGCATTTCCATTTCTGAAAACAGAAAGTTAGGGTGCATGGATGTGTTCTTTGAAAGATGTAATTTGAATGGTCAAGGAAGAAACATTTAATGAAAGATTGCACTGGATACGCAGGTGCACTGAGAGTTCAGAGTTCAATTGAAACATTGTTGTGTGAATTTGCAAACATGAGAGGTCTTCCAGGAGGTGGTTGCTATGGAAACAAGGCAGACAGGGCAGAGGGGGGAAGGGTTTTGATTTGAAAAAAGTGAGGGAAGAGGTATGATTGGCTAATATGAGAGATATGTGAAAAGAATATCTGTATTTCTGTGCTTTCAATAGCTGCAGCCTTTGGAGTGCATCCTTTTTCTTCTGCTGAAGACAATTTGGTGTATTTCTGAGACTGTTTTCAAAACTCAAAAAATATTTGCTAAGGTGAGAAAAGATTTATTTAATTTAGATAGAGAATAGTATGATTTAAGGAGAAAATGATGAAGAAAGCTGTGTTTTTAAAATGTGGTTTTGTCTCTAGTGATATACTAATAGAATTAGTTTCAAAGAGAAATTATAATTGCATATTTGGTGTAACATTCTGGCATGCAGTTACACAAGATATTGTAATACATGGAGGCCATTTCATGGTCTGTTATGTAAGCTGAAACAGATATGTTGCTTTTAAAAACGATTTAAGAAATCAATTACATTTCTAGATATGTACTGCTAGAGCTTCATAGGTTGTTTTGGGCCATATTTATAAGGTATTTGAGTGTCTAAGATGTTGTGTTCGCCTTTTAAAATGTAAAGTGTTCCTCATGGGACAAGTGTCTTGTAAATACGCTCCCACTTGTGCTTGGCAAATTTAGATTTTGATTATGGGAGTTACCTAGCCATGTTAATAGTGTCCCAAAAATGGTGCTAGGGCATTCCAGAAAACACTTTCATGTGTCTCAAGGACATTTTTAGTCATTTCTTCATGAATGCAGGTATACAATTGATTTATATGCTGTGTTTAAAAACGAATTTTGAAATGAATTAAATTTCAGGATATGTACTGTTAGAGCTTCATAGGTTGTTTGGGGTCATATTTAGAAGGCATTTTAGTGTCTTTGAAGTTATTTTTCCCTTTTTAAATGGAAAGCGTTCCTCATGGGGCCCTGAGCAGTTCTTAGCCATGTTATTTAATAGGAAGTGGATAACATGGCTAAGAGCATTTGCTGGGAAATGCATGAATATCGCTGATTTTTCTGCTATATTCATGCATTGTGGCCGTTTTTTTTCACATTGCTTCATAGGTTGTTTGGGTTCATATTTAGAAGGCATTTTAGTGTCTTTGATGTTATTTTTCCCTTTTTAAATGGAAAGCGTTCCTCATGGGGCCCTGAGCAGTTCTTAGCCATGTTATTTAATAGGAAGTGGATCACATGGCTAAGAGCATTTGCTGGAAAATGCATGAATATCGCTGATTTTTCTGCTATATTCATGCATTGTGGCCGTTTTTTTCACATTGCTTCATAGGTTGTTTGGGTTCATATTTAGAAGGTATTTTAGTGTCTTTGATGTTATTTTTCCCTTTTTAAATGGAAAGCGTTCCTCATGGGGCCCTGAGCAGTTCTTAGCCATGTTATTTAATTGGAAGTGGATAACATGGCTAAGAGCATTTGCTGGAAAATGCATGAATATCGCTGATTTTTCTGCTATATTCATGCATTGCGGCAGTTTTTTTTCACATTGCTTCATAGGTTGTTTGGGTTCATATTTAGAAGGCATTTTAGTGTCTTTGATGTTATTTTTCCCTTTTTAAATGGAAAGCGTTCCTCATGGTGCCCTGAGCAGTTCTTAGCCATGTTATTTAATAGGAAGTGGATAACATGGCTAAGAGCATTTGTTGGAAAATGCATGAATATCGCTGATTTTTCTGCGTTATTCATGCATTGCAGGCCTTTTTTTATCACATTTGCAAGCATTTCTTAGCCATGTTATCCAATGGGAGGTGGATAACATGGCTAAGAGCATTTGCTTCAAAGGTTGTTTGGGGTTATATACCATTTTTGGGAAATTATTAACATGCCTATCTAACTCCCATAATCAAAATCTAAATTTGCCAACCGCAGGTGGGAGCGTATTTACAATAAATTTGCACCATGAAGAATGTAAAATAGCATACTAGATACTCAAATAACTTATAAATATGATCCAAAACATCTTATGAAGCACTAGTAGTGCATATTTCCAGAAATGTATTGGTTTTCATTTAATGATTTACTTCATTGGTAGGCCTTCACATGTTTTTTTACCTTGGTTTTTTTTCAGTGAAAATCTTATCTGCAACCATGTGTTGGCCTCACCTCAAATAAACAAAACAGGTGATGGACTGAATGTGGATCAATGACACACATTCACCCCAGTCCAAAGATCTGGGCCTAAACAAACCTTTAGATAGGCTACATCTTATCGTCATCCTGAATTAATGATTTAAAATATTAGGGAGTGATTTATGAGTGTTGTATGCCTGTTTTGTACCATTGAGTGTCATTTTTGTGATGCAGTGCTGGTGGAAAATATTTGCTATGTTAAATAATTAGTACAGCATTAAGTTTTAGATGACTGTTATTTATTTACTGTTTGGTAATAGTGGTTAATAACATTTTATATTATATTTTTTCACAGATTCAACTGCAGATTCTTTCATAGTTTGGAAAATGCCTTCCAGAAGTCGAATACGAAAGGCTAGAAAACGTCAAAGACAGCAGGATGATGTTTTATTGCAGCAGTCCTCTTCCCCAAATACTTGTCAAAACACCAAGAAAGGTCCGGGTAAGAGCACGAAATCATTCTTAAGAAATATTTGTAGTAAAAAAAATTTTGCTCAAAAAAATGTGTCTCTTAACAAAAAGAGAAGTAATTTAAATGGAAAGGAGAGACCCATCACAAATGTTACTGGTAGAGGAAGAGATAACTCTGTGCATGATAGTAGAAGGAAACAACAGTTTAGGGACATTCGACAACGAATGTTCCGTAATAGGATATTAGTTAATTTATTGAAAAATATTAAAAAGAAAGGCCAACAGAAAGCGGCATTTTATAGGAAGAAGAAAAATGTAGAGAAAATTATTGATCATGCTTTTGAAATCAAGCGAAAGTTGTTTATTTTGGTAATCAATAGAATTAGGAAACTAAGCAAGGTAATTTCTGATTTCAAAACAAAAAGTAGATGGAAGAGAGTAGTAAATCGTACTAACTTTTGTGAAGTTTTTTCTGGAGAATGGATGCATAGTTCAAGTTCTGAGGCATTTTTTAATGAGGAGACTTATTTTCAGGATAATGATTTGGTGCATGCAGTTGACATCAGTGGTCGAGCTTATGAAGTGAAGGATGGTTGTCCAGTTGAAAAAGAACTACTTGTGACAACAGAGACAGAAGAGGCGCTAAGTGATGAGGTTTTAGGAAGACGTCCTAAGGGTCCTGTGTACATTTGGAAGTGTAGTTCTATTTGCAGTGTGCGACAGGTTTCCATCAATTTGCTATGTGATTTTATACGGACATTTAATAAGAAAAGTTTGAAGCAGAAAATGAAGTTGTTGCAAGATTTAGATCCTTGCAGAGTGAGACAAATGACAGGTTTGCGTGGTCATTCACTGGCTTGTCTTTCCAGGAGAGTATGCCAGAGTGTTTTTCATCATTTCAGGATGCTAGCAGTGCATCATAATAAAGTGAGAAAATTAGTGAGAATGTTGTATTATGCTAAGAGTCCAGCAATTATGCTTAAACAGTTATGTGCTGCTCTTTTGCATGGTTCTGAAATAGATGTGAAGAATCTTTGTGAAGAAATTGAGTTTTGTTACTTTGGTAGTAAAGATGAGAATGTTCAAATTGACCCTGAAGTAGAGGGTAATGTGGAAGATAATGTACAGGTTTCCAGTACAGATAATTTTCAGAAGGAAATTGCCACGTTTCAGATGAAATCAAGTGAGAGGCCTAATTTCACTTGTGTATGTTGTCGACGCACTTATTATAAGAATCAGACTAAGGTAGTGGATTTATATGCAAAAAGTGAAAGGGAAAATAATAGTGAATGGAAGGATTTAGCCACATACTTGATGGTAGAAAATTATTTTGATTTGGGATCGGATCAACGTGTGTGTACTTATTGTTGTAATAAATTAAACCAAAACCAGATGCCTGCTAGGGCAGTTCATAATAATCTGGAATTGGTTGAGATTCCTTCTGAATTGAAGGATTTAAATACTTATGAATCTATTTTGATTCAAAGTATCCATCCCTTTCAGGCTATTGTAAGAATGGAGCCAAAGACAGGGAAATTGCCTCCAGCAGATTTACAGAGAGGATTAAAGGGAAGAGTTGTTTATTTGCCTCTAGATTTGAACAAAAACATTAACACAATTGGAATAGAAAAAGTGGAAGAGGAACCTCTGGTTATCTTGGTTAATGGGGTTCCGACAAAGAATAAGAAAATATGGCAAGATTTAGTGGATGTTAGGAAAGTCAAAAAGGCAACAGTGTATTTGAAGAAAAATAATAAGTACTATAAGAATGTATATGTTGCAGAAGAGGAAGTAAGTGATGAAGAGGATAGCGATTTGTGTGCTGGCCAAATTGAGAAAGTAGAGGCCTCTAAAAGTGAAGAAATATATGAACATTATAGTGTTCATCCTTTGCATTCCAAGGAAGTGATGGGGAATGCTATTGAGTTGTTTCAAATGAAACAAGCCAAAGGGAGTCCCATTAGTGTTTGGGAGGAAAGTTTGGAAGCTCGGTGTTTCCCACAGCTATTTCCCACAGGTCAAGGAGGAAGATATGATGAGCGACCTCGTGAAATTCCTGCGTCTGAATACCGGACTTTACGATTGTATGCAGAAGATCCTAGGTTTCGGCAATGCATTCCCTATTTGTTTCATCTCCTGTTTGAAAGCGATCTGTCTGGACTGTCATATGCAGTGAACCACATCTTAAAAAGTGGTATACAGATGCGAAACATCTCGGCAAGTGACTTTATGCATAAAGTCAATGTCCAAGACAGTATTTTGGATTCTCACTTAATTAATCTCATGGCGTGTCAGCGTGGTACTAATGAGTACTGGTACCGTCGTCATGGTGACTTAAAATGTATGCTGAGGAACTTAGGAACTCCGACATGGTTCCTCACTCTGAGCTGTGCCGAGTATGGCTGGGATGACTTACTTGAATTTCTACGAGAGGCAAATGGAAATATTGAAAACATTGAATTCAAGACACCTGGAGAACTGTGTTCTTTGGATCCTGTGAATGTATGCAGGTACTTCAATCATAGATTTGAAGCTATGATGTCTTTCATCACAAATAAAAAGAATCCACCTCTTGGAGAGGTGTTGGATTTCTTCTGGAGAAAGGAGTACCAAGCAAGAGGTGCCCCTCATATACATATGTTGCTGTGGATCAAGGATGCACCTAAATTTGGAACAGATCCGGATGACTTAGTGATGAATTTCATCGAACAGTATTCTACGTGTGCTGTTCCAAACGCAACGGAGAAGAAAAGTCTAAGAGAACAAGTTCTACGTTTCCAAAGCCATCGTTGTGGAAAGTACTGTCGTCGTAAATTCAGAAACAAGGACAAGTTCTACACCAAATGTCGTTTCAACTTTCCACGACCGGTGATTTCTAAAGGAAGAGTGAACAGTTTGATGTCTTCGCTGCGACATAATGTGACGAGGAAATCACCCAAGAATACATACAATTTGAAAAGGAACGAAGAGTCCAAGTACATCAATGACTACAACCCAGTGATTTTGTCCATGTGGAATGCCAACATGGATATACAGTTTGTGGCTGACAACTGTATGGCTGTGGCTCGGTATGTGACATCTTACATCACCAAAAAAGAAAAGACCGAACTGAAGGATATGTGGGAGGACATTTCCCATGAAAAGAGCCTCAGCAAGAAGTTGTACAGTTTCAGTCTGAAGATGTTGTCGCATCGAGAAATCGGAGCTTACGAATGTTCTGATCGATTGTCTTCAGCAAGTCTCTATGCCAAATCCAGGAGTCTCGTTTGGGCGAGTCTTGGTCTTGCTGCAACGCGAAATCGAGTTCTTAAACCTGTTCGGGAAATTGAGTATTTGGCAGAAAAGGAACCAAACAGTACCGACATTTTGAAGACCAACATGTTGGATACATATTATCCAAATCGAAGCAGTCACCTTGAGAATATTTGTCTATATGAGGTTCTCCAAAATTATATATTCAAGAGGAACATCAAAGAAGATATTGAGAAAGGAGTGTATGCTGTAATTGGAAGTGAGGGATGCCTGGTCAAGCAAAGAAAATGCCAATTAGTAAACCATCGAAAATTAAGTGGCGAATCTCCAGAAAAAAAGGAGTTTTTCTATTTAGCACTTTTGCAACTTTTCAAGCCTTGGCGTGCAGAAGAGGAACTGCTTGGAGATTTCCTCTGTTACGAAGACTCTTTCAATGCAGCCAAGGAGTCCATAGAATGTCCTGCTTTTTCTAAATATCAAGAAATGCTAACTTTGGAAATTGAGCAGGAAGCAACGATTGCAGCCGAGATTGCCAGAGACAGTTCTCAGGACAGTCAGAGTTCTGTTTCATTGAGTCAAGATCCACTTGGAGGACCTATTATCGAAAATGAAGCTGCCACTGCTATGAATGAAGTAGAAAGAGCCATGGCACATGCTCAGGAGGATTCAGTTAACTTACAAGACTTGGAAAAACAACTCAACGTTGAGCAGAGGAAAATATATGATGAAGTTACCAAGGAAATTGAGCACGGATTAAGTCATGAGAAGAAAGAGTGCTCGTGTACGTCGTTGAAGCCTGTCCGACTGTACGTGAGTGGAGAAGCGGGAACTGGAAAAAGTTTCCTCATTAAAGCAATCTCTTGTTATTTGCAGGAAAGGACTGAGTCATCGCTGTCTTGTGTTGTCACCGCTCCTACTGGACTGGCAGCACATAATATTAAAGGTATTACTTTGCATCGTCTATTGATGCTGCCGGTGGAGCATGACAACAAATTACAATACAACAAGTTATCTGGAGATGCTTGCTGTGAAGTTTCAAGAGTTTTGAGGAAAATGAAACTACTTATCATTGACGAAGTAAGCATGGTTTCCAATGTCATGCTTGCCTTTGTGCATTTGAGAATGCAAGAAGTACTTAAAACTGAATATGATGTCTTATTTGGTGGGAAACACATTATTGTTTTCGGAGATCTTCTACAGCTGACACCAGTAAAAGGTCAACCTGTGTTCAAAATACTCACGCATGAAGATACCAGGAAGTGCCTAGGGAGCATTGGCAACGTCAATATATGGTTAAACTTCAATTATGCAGAACTGCATCAAAATATGCGTCAGGCAAAGGATGAAGATTACAAGAATATTCTACAAGATATTAGAATTGGAAAAGTGACCGAGCATGGGAAAGAAGCTTTAAATGCACGGTTACTGTCAAATTTGTATCCCAAACAAGATATTGTGCCTGAGAATATTTTTCAGAAAATTACTGAGAAGAAATCCGGGATATGTCTCATGCCAACTCTTGCAGAATGTGCCATCTTCAACAACAAAATGTTGAATTTAGAAAAGCAAGAGATTGTGAAACTTGAAGCTATCGACAAATTAGAGCATATGGGATCAACAATTATTTTGTCAGACAATTTGAAATCAAAATTGGATTCATTAGAGAAGACTATATCTAAAACAGCGGGTTTTGAAAAGACTTTGAATGTGTGTTTAAATTGCCGAATTATTTTGAGAAGGAATTTACATGTAGAAAGAGGTCTGGTAAATGGATCAATGGGTAATGTTGTTGATTTTGAGAAATACAGAAATAGAGATGGAATAGAATTTTTAAAAATTAAATTTGATGGCATTGAGGAAGTACAGCAAATTGGTCGTTGTTCTGCTAGGTTTTTGCTTGTTAAAGATTTATATGTTCGCCGTAAACAGTTTCCTGTTTGCTTGGCATATGCGGTGACAATCCATAAATCGCAAGGTTTAAGTGTAGACTGTGCATTGGTGAATATTGGCAGTTCTGTGTTCAAGGAGGGTATGGCATATGTGGCATTGTCACGAGTTAGAACTTTATCGGGATTGTACTTGATTGACTGTGATGTCACAAACATTTGTGCGGATCTAGATTGTGTTAAGGAATACAATAGGTTAAGAAGAGAGTATGCGCCACATTTGCCTCAATATCCTTTGTTTGAGAAACGTGTGGTAGGCCGCAAACGTAGAAATAGCAGTAATAGTAGGGAGGTTGTTGCAAAAAGACTAAAAGTCAATGAACCGAAAATTGTTAGCAGAAAGAAAGTGGATTCTGTTGAAGATGTTGTCGGTTTTCAATTTGAAAACAGTTCTGGTGTCAACTGCTATGCAAATGTAGTGGTTAATGTTCTCTTTTCACTAGAGAGTTTAAAAGAACAGATTCTGTTGAATTCTGAACAAATTTTATGCTGTTTGTTGAATTCTGTTTTCGAGAAATGTAGCAGTGATCGAACAAAAGTAGAAAGTGTGTCTGAAGTTCGTTATCTGTTAGATGAATGTTCAGGTCAAACAGACTTCTCTGAAAATAATCAGCAAGATTGTCAGGAGTTTTTAATGTATATGCTTGATATATTGCAAGTTGAGGGTGTAGATGTAGATCACCTGTTTGGGCTTTCTTATCAATGGCAGCATGACTGCGAGAACTGTATGGTATCAAGTACTACTAGTGTAGACTCAGAAAGATTTATATATTTAACTTTGCCAGACAGTAAATCAGTCTCCTTTAATAAGCTAGTAAATGCAGCGGATCACAACATGGAGTGTAGCCAATGTAAATGTGATATGATGTCAACATTATTTATACGTAGATATGGCCAGTATGTCATTTTAATGATGCAACGATGTAGGCCTGATGGAACAAAATTGTCAACTTTAATAAAAAATTTTGTGGCTTCTCAGCTGTCAATATCAGGGAGGACTTTTGTTACTGTAGCAATTATCTATCACGATGGTCCATCAACAACATCAGGACATTATACAGCTTACTTAAAGTCTGGAAACGGCTGGTCATTCTGTAATGATTCTGTTGTAACGTTCAAAAAAAAATTGCCGTTTGACCTTAAAAATTCTTACCTGGTGTTTTTAAAACCAAAATTTTAAGTAGAGGGAATGTAAGTCTGCAATGCTGTCTCGATTAAAAATTCAACTATATAAACCTAATGCAAGTAAGTCTGCTTCATAGTAAGCAGTATCAGTGTCATAGGAAAAGGAGAACATGACTGACAAAGAAGAGTAAGATATTAGTAGTCCAGGATTGTGAAAATAATCTCAAATATTTTATTTTTGAAAGTTGCGAAAATAGAAAATGTCGGGATTTGATTGGAAGAATTACAAGATTTGCGAATCGCGGCAACATGATTTGGCCTAGTGGAAACATGTGATATAATGAGAGAAGTTTTTTTTCTATGTAACATATTTCACGTATCGATGGAGGTTTTCTTTCAGAAAGTGGCGGGCTGAAAATATTTAAAGCACAACAGAGTGGATGCTGTTTATAGGAGATCCTTCGACGTCATTGAAAGTAAGTTAATTTTAAGAAGTTTTGAAATCAGATTTCTTAGGTTGTATGGGTTTTTTAAACACAGTCATTTTGATTGTGTTTTTTTTTCCCCGCTGTTACATGATGAATACCTTCAAGTCACTGATTTAAGTGAAATTTGATACATTCTGAGAACAGCAAAAATAAACCATTTAACATGTATAATTAATGTTATGCTTTTTGTCCTTATGATATACATTTAGAAATGTGTGGTACATATGGGTAAGGTGAGTTCTGTAAATATCAATTTTAATGCTTAGAGTGCTGTACTTCTGGGTAGTGTTTTTTTTTTATAAAAAAAAGAGGCCTCACCTCAAAGAAAGCTCTTGAAAGCACACATCTTATTTGCATCCTAAAACAATCATTTACAATGTTAGACACAATTTTATTATGACTTTACATCTTTTTTGCGCTGCTATTGCATCACTATTGTGAGACATTAGCAGTGCAAGAAAAACATCATGTTTCAAAATAGGCCTCAGTTCAGCAATATCAAGATACAGTTTCTTTCGAATATATATCTTTAGGATTGTGTAGGGAACGTAGAGAAGCAGAGACTTCTGTAAATGTCAAAGTTGTTGAAAAACTGTTTGTTTTTGAACCTTTTCCCTTGTCTTTTCTAATTTTTAAATACATGTTTTAATATTTTTTGAAATGTTTGTTCTTTGTTTTACAGATTGAAAGTATGAAAAAATATTTAAAAAAGGTAACAAGAATTATAAGGTAAATGTTTTCCACTCTTTTTACCCGCAATGCACTGCTGATGATGTCATTGACAGTATCTCTCATTTACTCTCTCTAGCTGTCTTTCTTTTTACATTATTCTCTGTTTACTTCCCTTATACTAACTCTTCTTTTTTTTTAAAAAAATATTTTTTTTAGTTCGCTTAAAGTTCGCGAACCGGTCAGCGAACTTGAAGCGAACCAAAAGAAATAGAGCTTGCCAGAGTGATAAACATTCTAGCAATTTTGTTTGAAAGGGGAGGTAGTTCTGAAAAGAACTGTTTTTTTTTGTTTTTGTTGTTTTATGTTTTTTTTGTAATTTTTTGAACATTTTTTGATTTTTTTGTATTTTTAGAACTGTTTTATGTTTTTTTTGTGTTTTTTAAGGAGGGGAGACAACAAAAAACAGGCTTTCAAAACGGCTCAACTGGAGCAAAAAAAAAGAAAATTACTTTTTGGGTGCATTAGGGCACTTATGATTTTCATATGCAATGTTCATGAGGTTGACACTCATGTTGCCATATGACAGCATAGCACCACAGTAAATACAAGACACCTTCATGTGCTGGAAGTTACGTTGGATGTTTGGCACAGTCTCTTGTGCCTCTCTTCCCGTCAAAGACAATGTGGATGTAGATCTTGCCACAGGAGTTGCCGTCGGATTGTCTACAAGATCCCTTAACTCAGCCCGGCTGTAGTTCAAGGGATGCCACCTGCTCATGTGACGGTGCATTGTATAGTTCCCCATACTGTACTTCTTTTCTGTGCCTCTCGACAATCTGTGGTCACAGATGAGGCAGGTGGCATATTTTGCATTCACTTTCTTGGTTCCAGGAGGGATGGTGAAAAACTGCCAGATGAAACTGGTTTTTCGTTTAGAAACCCGGGGCAACTCATCAACAAATTGTTGTCCCTCTCTCTCCTCTTCTTCTTCTTCCTCATCTTCCTCCTCTCTGTTAGTCATAATTTGACTGGGTGGTCCTCTCTTCTTATGGGGAGGTGGAGGTGGTGGTGGGGGTGCACCAGCTGCAGCAACAATGGAAGCCATTGTGGATCTTCAGATAAATGGTCTTTCTCTCACCAAGATGAAAGTCAGAGTGAGGAAATAAGGAGGGGTTTACTTGATTTGGGGAAAACAAAAGTTCTGAGCCAATGAAAAGTGTTATTTTTAGGTCACATGACCTAGTCATACATCATTTGGAAACCAAAAGTGAAATGAACCAATGAGAAGTTTGATAAACAAGTCACATGACCTGTTCCGCTTACGTTACGCGGCGCGCGCCGCGTCCCAGATCGCTTCCGGTTCGCGGTCCGGAGCACTTCCGGGAGCGCTAACGCGGCGCGTCATTAGACGCATTACGCGATAACGTGATACGTCGCGCTTCCGCGGCGCGTCACTGTTCCGCTAACGTAACGTTGACCGGTTCGCGGACTAGATCGCGGCATCAAGATGAGCTAACGGAAAGCTTCCCGGTTCGCGAACTAGAAGCGAAGAAAAAAAATATTAAAAAAAAAATTATCAATAAACATCTAAATATATTTTGGGATTTAAAGAATAATACATTTTACAGCTACAGATGTTAGCTTTTAAAAAACCAATGAAATTCACTGAAAAAACCATAGGTTATAGACCATATATAGTTAGAAATTTGCATTTAAAAAACCATTGAAATTCAATGAAAAAACCATAGGTTATAGACCATATATAGTTAGGAATTCGCATTTACAAAACCTTATTTTACTCGCATAAAACCATTGAAATTCCATATATAGTTAGTTGCGCTAACTATATATCGCGCACCCGCAATCCACTGCTGATGATGTCACATATTACATCATTCATGACATGGTCAGTGACATCACTGATGACATCACTGATGACATCTCAAATGACATCACTGATGACAACATCCAGTGACTGTATGTTTCTGTGAAGTTAAAATATGTCTTACATATTGAAGAATGAGTGGATGTATAAGTGTCTGGATGAAGGATTTAGTAGGTGCATGACTGACTGTATGAGTGAGTGATTAAATGTGTCTCACTGAGTGCATGGGTTAGTGACTAAACTGTCTTAATTTGTGCATCATTATGTCTGTTGTTCTGTAAACTGTTGCATGTGTTGATAAGTAGCTATATGAGTAACTATATGGGTTATTGATTGGTTACCTTAGTATTTGTATGGGAGACTGAGTGTGTGTGTGGGTGGCTGGGAGGTGTATGACTCTGTGCATAGATGTGTGAGCAGTTGATTCACTAGAGGTATGGTTTCAAAAGTGCATGTGGTAACAGCTGTATGGGCGGTTGACTGTGTGCATGAGTGTATTGGTGAGTGAATGGATATCTCAGTGCTACATGTCAAAGTAAGTACATATGTAAAACACAGTACATGTGAGAGTTGACATATATAAATAACTGTGCATAAGAGCCAGTGAATGTGTGAGTGGCTGTATGGATCATTGTGAACTTGTATCAGGGATTGTATAAGAGAGTAAATATGTGTTAGTATATGTTTGAATAAGTAAAGTTTGTATAACTGTATAGTTGAGGAAATGGAGGTGTGATTGATTCTTTGCATGACTGACTAGGTGTGTGAGTAACTCCATGGATGAGTGACAGTCTGTGAGTGTCTGTTTACACTGATTGTATCTAAGGTTATATTAGAGTCTGAAGAGGTTCATCGTATTATCACATGAATGATATCATCAGTGATGTGATCAGTAATGTCAAATGAGATGTCATCAGTGATGTCATCAGTGATGTCATTTGAGATGTCATCAGTGATGTCATCAGTGATGTCACTGACCATGTCATGAATGATGTAATATGTGACATCATCAGCAGTGGATTGCGGGTGCGCGATATATAGTTAGCGCAACTAACTATATATGGAATTTCAATGGTTTTATGCGAGTAAAATAAGGTTTTGTAAATGCGAATTCCTAACTATATATGGTCTATAACCTATGGTTTTTTCATTGAATATATATATATATGGGATTCAGTCTGGCCCAAGTTCGGAGGCTCCCGGGTGCTCTAGGGCGGTGCACGCAAGGCGCAGCAGGACCCGCTGCGATTACGTGAATTCAGCTTTTCCCAGTAGGGAAGTTTTGTTCCTCATGCACTCCCGTGTGTCGATGGCGATTCAAAAACCACACCGGGTTTTAGTCGAATTACAGATTTCTTTATTTAGCATCCAGCAACACCTAACGCGTTTCGGTCTCTACGGAGACCTTGCTCACAGGTTAGTTTACTCGACAACATTATTTCATTTAAATAAAGAAAAAAAGACCCCTTCGGGATTACATCACTTCCTGTATTTCTTACAGGCATTCTGGGACATGTAGTGTTCTGGTGTTATTTTGTCAACCATAAGCAAAAAAAAGTTTTTTCTTCAGGGTGTGTAAATTCAAAATTAAACTAATGTTGTTAAAGTTTTCAAACATATAAATTCAAGCCCTCTAGTGGGCGTTTGAGTCCATGTGCATTTAACTCATGCATTTGTACTAATTATAATGTAAAAGCAACATTAAAAAGTGGAAAGTAATAAACCTCCAAAATCACATTAATGCCCTCCAGTGGGCAAAGCCGTTCTACACCAAGTTCATTTAACAGTTCTTTGACAGTGCAAAAATTATTCTTAATGTTTAAAGATTGTGCATTTGACTCATGCATTTGTACTGTTGTGTTGTTAAGCAACCTTAATAATAAGAGTTCATAATGGAGCCCTCTGGTGGGCAAAACCATTCCACACCCGGATCGTTGATCCATCTTTTGAAATTGACAGTGCAAACAATGTTATAATTATTCAAAACATGTCCTAAATGAAGAAAAATGTGTGAAAGATAGACGTATGGATTAAAACAGGGCAGGCATCAGTCAATTCTGATAAACGTGTAAGTACAACTTTACAGGTGGCAGTGTAGTTCTTCATCCTGATTATGCCCAAACGGGCTCAAGGTTCGGAAATTCAGGATATGTTTGGACTCTTTTTGCCTCATCACCAATTCACGATCTCCCCCTCTTTGATTTGATCCAACACTCTCAATTCCGTAGAAGATTAGAGATTTCCAATCCCCTTTATGTTCCTTCTCCATGTGTCTGGCCATGGCATTACTGCGATCAGAGTTAATTGTCGCTCGAACATGCTCCAAAATACGAAGTTTAAGTTCTTTTTTGGTGCTTCCGATGTACTTTTGGGAGCACGGGCATTCTAAGGCATAAACCACAAATTGTGTTTTACAGTTAATTAGTTGTTCAATTTTCCAGGTCTTTTTATTTGCCATCTGTATCTCTTTGGTTGTTTTAGCAATGCAACAGACTTTGCATCCTGAACATTTGTAAAATCCTTTGGGTCTCCGCCATACTTCTGGTTTTTTTTGTTCCTGAAAATGGCTATGAATCAGTTTATCCTTCAAGTTCTTAGCCCTTTGATAGGTTACATTGGGATGATCTCCTACAATTTGAGCCACTGTAGGGTCCATGTGGAGAATATGCCAGTTTTTTTTGAGGATCTTGGTAATTGCTTGGTTGGCTGTTGAGTGAGCGGTGATGAAGCGAATTTTGTCTGGTTCATCCTCTGAAAGTTTTAGTTTATCTACAAGTAGATCAGTTCTTTTAATAGTTGCAGAACGATTAGAGGCTGTTTGTATCCATGCTGGATTGTATTTCCTTTTCAAAAATCTGTTTTTAGCCAGATCTTTATGCTTTTGCCAGTCATCTTCGTCCGAGCAAATTCTTTTAATCCGGAGAAATTCTCCATATGGAATGTTCTGTATAAGACTCGGTTGATGGAAGCTCTGAGCATGTAAAACCGCATTTGTTGCGGTACTTTTGCGGTGTAATGTTGTATGCAATACATTGTCTTTGACGAAGATCTCCGTATCCAGAAAAACAACCCTGGAATCACTGATTGTGTAAGTGAAATTTAAACCAAAGTTGGAATTGTTCAAAATTTCAAAGTAAGTTTCAAATTCTTCATTTGTTCCCTCCCAAATTAGCAAAAGATCGTCTATGTATCTTAACCATGCTATGGTTTTTTGAACCGCTTGGTCATTTTCCGATCTCCATGCCCATGTCTTTTCCCATTGTCCCATTGTCAGGCATGCGTACGACGGGCTAAAAGAAAAGCCCATTGCGGTGCCTTTGGATTGACGATAAATTTCTTTACCAAATAGGAAGATATTTTGCTCCAGACACATCGAGATCATCTCCATCAGCATGTTATTGTGATCCATAAGTTGTATACTTCTGTCCATAAGGAAAGATTTGCAGGCTTCCATGCCAATTTTGTATTGAATATTGGAGTATAGAGATATTACATCCATTGTGATCAGCTTGTAGGTAGGTTGCCATGGAGTATCCTGTAGTCTTCTCAGCATATCACCCGTGTCTTTTATGTAAGATGTTAAGCCTTTTACATAGGGCAGTAGGAAGACATCAATGTAGTTGGCAATAGGTTCTAATAATGCTCCTTTGGCAGAGATTATTGGTCTTCCTGGCGGTCTAGTAGCATGTTTATGAATCTTTGGCAGAAAGTATATTGTCGCCATTTTGGGGTGTTTGGTTTGAAGATATTTGTGTTCATCAATATCCAGTAGTTTTTGTTCAAACCACAAATCCAATTTTTTATCTAACTCTTCTTTATATTTGGGTAAAGGGTTGGTTTTCAGTTTTTCATAATATTCTCTATTTTGTAATTGCGAGTGGGCTTCCCGCATGTATGCCTCCTTGTCCAGAACAACGACATTGCCACCTTTATCAGCAATTTTGATTTCGATGGTGTCATCCTTCTGCAGTGAGATGAGTGCCTGGCGTTCTTGTCTAGATAGATTGTCTTTGGTGAATGGTATGTTTACTTGATAGAGATCTATATCGCGCACCCGCAATCCACTGCTGATGATGTCACATATTACATCATTCATGACATGGTTAGTGACATCACTGATGACATCACTGATTACATCTCAAATGACATCACTGATGACATCACTGATGACAACATCCAGTGACTGTATGTTTCTGTAAAGTTAAAATATGTCTTACATATTGAAGAATGAGTGGATGTATAAGTGTCTGGATGAAGGATTTAGTAGGTGCATGACTGACTGTATGAGTGAGTGATTAAATGTGTCTCACTGAGTGCATGGGTTAGTGACTAAACTGTTTTAATTTGTGCATCATTATATCTGTTGTTCTACAAACTGCTGCATATGTTGATCAGTAGCTATATGAGTAACTGTATGGGTTATTCATTGGTTGTCCAAGTATTTGTATGGGAAACTGAGTGTGTGTGTATGGGTGGCTGGGAGGTGTGTGACTGTACATAGATGTGTGAGTAGTTGATTCACTATATGTATGGATTCAAAAGTGTATGTGGAAACAGCTGTATGGGCGGTTGACTGTGCATGAGTGTATTAGTGAGTGAATGGATATCTCAGTGCTACATGTCAAATTAAGTACATATGTAAAACACAGTACATGTGAGAGTTGACATCTATAAATAACTGTGCATAAGAGCCAGTGAATGTGTGAGTGGCTGTATGGATCATTGTGAACATGTATCAGAGATTGTATAAGAGAGTAAAGTAAATATGTGTTAGTATATGTTTGAATAAGTAAGGTGTGTATAACTGTATAGTTGAGAAAATGGAGGTGTGATTGATTTTTGGCATAACTGACTAGGTGTGTGAGTAACTCCATGGATGAGTGACAGTCTGTGACTGTCTGTTTACACTGATTGTATCTAAGGTTATATTAGAGTCTGAAGAGGTTCATGGTATTATCACATGAATGATATCATCAGTGATGTTATCAGTCATGTCAAATGAGATGTTTTCAGTGATGTCATCAGTGATGTCATTTGAGATGTCATCAGTGATGTCATCAGTGATGTCACTAACCATGTCATGAATGATGTAATATGTGACATCATCAGCAGTGGATTGCGGGTGCGCGATATATAGTTAGCGCTTATAAATATATATGGAATTTCAATGGTTTTATGCGAGTAAAATAAGGTTTTGTAAATGCAAATCCCTAACTATATATGGCCTAAAACCAATGGTTTTTTCATTGAATTTTCAAGGTTTTGTAAATGCAAATTCCTAACTATGGGGCCGATCAGGATCGCGGACGGACTTGCGTCCGTCCGCGACCCCAGAGCAGGAGGGAACCTCCGCATGGCATGCGGAGTTCCCTCCTGTGCAATTAGGATGTGACCGCCACCCTGGCGGTCACATCCTCTATTTTTAACATTGCGGCGGGTGCAGCTTCAAGCTGCACCCGCGGCAATGTTAAAAATGCACGCATTGCTTTGGCATGCAGAAAGAGGCAGGCACCGTGCGGTGCCTGCCGCTTTCTGCATGCAAATGCAGGGGGGTACCATAGGTACCCCCCATGTGCACCCCCCACCCCCCCTTCACCTAGGGGGCCCGCAACGGGCCCCCGCAGTGAAGTTCCGTATGCTTTTCCACGGCGGGAAACGCGCCGCGGAAAAGCATAATTCACTCCCCATCCTAATATGGTGGACGGTGTCTGAGAGACACCGTCACCATATTAGAGCTTTTCCGCCGCGGTTGTAAGCCAACCGCGGCGGAAAAGCTGCGGACGGAAACCAGGACCCACCAGCCATCCTAATGTGGCGGTGGGTCCTTGGTCAGTCCGCTGCGGTTTTTCCGCATCCTCGGGGCCGGCGGTGGCTTCCGCCCGCCCCGAGGATGCGGAAAAACCGCAATCCTGATCGGCCCCTATATATCCACTATAACCTATGGTTTTTTCTGTGAATTTCATTGGTTTTTTAATAGCAAATATGAAAAGCTTTAAAATGTCAAGTACGTGATAGATAAAAACATTTTCGTATTTATGCACGCTGATGTGCTTTGAACGCTGCCCCCCTCCCCTCTTTTCTCTTAGTAGTACTCTCTCTTTGCAGATAGTGAAGAGTAGTTAACGCAGGCCTTTACCCCCGTTGTAATCCGTCCTGCCTGCTTGTCTCTCCATTTGATTGATTATTATCCAAGCATTTACTGTTTTACAATTGATTCTCTTTGGTTCATTCTCTATTTACAAACAAGCACAAAGTCGCAATACTCTGTTTAGTCTTTGCAGATCGTGAAAAATCGTGTAAAAAAATAAAAGTAATCGAGCAAAATCAGTAGGCCACTAATTGGATCTCTTTTTGACCTCGCTAAAATAGAAATATTAGGAACAACCCTTCATGAGAAATACGAAAATAGTGAGATGAACTGAGCTCCACACCATGAGGGCTGCAAGACAGCTCGACTCCGTCACCCACCCCGCCCAAAATAACGACAAACCCTATGCAAATATTAAAAATATAGACAACACACCAGCAAAGAAACAGGGTAAAACATTTTATTAAATAACTATTTACATAACGTTGGTTTATAAGATGATGTCAGTAGTGGACCGATGTGTGAATAGGTCGGAAGCAGCACAAGGCGCCAAGATCCGGATGGAAAGTCCTGGATGTTGGGTGCCATAGTTCAGAGTTCTGAGTTTGAGCCTTTTTCAATGCCTGTGCTTTGTTGTTTCCCCTCCATCAAAAACAAAAAAATATATAAAACTGTGCAAAAATACAAAAAAATCAAAAAATGTTTACAAAAGCAGTGCTTGTAAGACTGTCTGAAGCTTATTTCCACCTACTGCAGCTTCACTATTCTCAAAGTAAGTGAGGGTCGTTTGTGGACCTGACTGCATTTGAAAACAATGTTATATGGTACCTCCCTAAACCGCTTGACGGAGGCCCCCGAGGGGCGGTGTGATGGCACGGACTCGGAGAAGACGCTTGGCTCCGACCCCCTCCCCAAGTCTTATAGCACTGGTGTAGCCTGAGATCGCCCCCGACATAGGCGGCCGGCTCCCGGGGTCCGGCGGAACTTTTTGCCTTTTGATGACTCTTCTATTCTGGACTTTGTCCCACAATCCGTTTGACCTGAAGACACGCTGTAGTGGGGCGCCCCTTTACCGTTTTAGTTGCCATTCCGCCCGCTTTTGCTACACTGTGCCTCTTCCGCCATTCAGCTGTTTACCGCCCGCTCTTGCGACTACAGCGTCTCGCTCACCATGTAGTTAAGTTGTTTCCGCTCTTGCGGTGCAGCGATAGGCGGCTGCCACAGGACTCTCAAAATGGCGGCCGGCTCTTCGGTTTTGGGCCTGGTCCACTAAAATGGCCCTGGGACACCTTGGAACTCAGACGCTTCCCTGATAGGGCTTGGGTCCCATTCTCGAAAGCGTCCCCTCAGCCGTGAAGATTCTACAAAAGTCTTGGGGGCCCCCGACTCCCGCAGGCTTCTGGTGGGGAGCGGCTGCCATGTCTGCTCGTGGAATGGCCACGACGGAGCTACGAGATGGTAGTGCTCTCATGCTGACGCCAGCTTTAGTCTGAAACATCCAGAAACACTGTAGACTACCAATTCGATCAGTTCCGGTAGCGCCCCAACATGACCCGGAAGAGAAGAACTTGCCCTCCCCTCTTTGACTGATGGTTCTTGTTGCCTGTCCCCTCTGTTGTCATTTAACAGAACT
Organism: Lissotriton vulgaris; assembly: GCF_964263255.1. Taxonomy (NCBI): domain Eukaryota; kingdom Metazoa; phylum Chordata; class Amphibia; order Caudata; family Salamandridae; genus Lissotriton; species Lissotriton vulgaris. Next base: position 565 of record NW_028252624.1, on the reverse strand, counting down.
TTTTGGACTGCTGAAAGGGGTTGTGTTCCGAACGCTGGTTGGTGGAGACATTTTGACTATATTCTTGACCTACGTTGTCGCGTAATGCGTTATATGACACGCCGCGTTAGCGCACCCGGAAGTGATCCGGGGCGCGGCGCGCAGCGCGTAACGTTAGCATAACAGGTCATGTGACTTGTTAATAAAACTTTTCATTGGTTCATTTTACTTTTGTTATTTTAATGATGAAAAGCTTGGTCATATGACCTAAAAATTACGCTTTTTATTGTTTTCGAACAATATTTTTTTTAAAACATATATGTTATAATATTCCAGGCTAATGTACTTTCCCGGAAAATTTACAACTGTCCTGCAAGTAAAATATATTCCTTTTTCGAGAAAAAGGGCGTTTCTTCGTTCCATGACGGAGCCGTTGAGTAAAAGAGACTCGGCCTGCTGTCTTAGTCGCCGATACGCCTGATTATCAGATTCTTATCGATCACTTTATGTTGCAGGAGTGGAAAACACAACTGCCCTTGACCATTTATCTTTACTACGTTCCTACATATTATACCTTTTATCCGTC